>NC_083347.1:64902701-65132806 GCF_019175385.1 Lycium barbarum | reverse complement strand
ATACGGCGTCGGGCTAGGCTGTGTATTGATGCAAAATGGTAAGGTGATTGCGTATGCTTCAAGGCAATTACGGAAACATGAACGGAATTACCCAACACATGATTTAGAATTGGCTCCGGTGGTCCATGCATTAAAAATATAGAGACATTGTGGCTGATTCTCTTAGCCGCAGGTCTATGGGGAGTTTATGTGATGTCGACGAGGAAAGAGGGAAATGACTCGTGAGCTCCAGTAGTTAGCTAGTCTAGGAGTCCGAGTGATGGATTCCGGTAGCCGGGGAACTACTATTCAGAATTCAGCAGTTTCGTCGCTAGTAGCGGAAGTGAAGGCGTGACAATATGAAGATGCCATGCTAGTGCAATGCAGGGATGCCCTTCCTCAGAGAGAGGAGTCATCATTTGACATTTCAGGAGACGGAGTTCTCCGATGTCAAGGCAGGTTATGTGTCCCCGATGTGGCAAGTCTACGCCACCAAATATTGAGAGAAGCTCATTTCTCCCGTTATTCTATCCACCCCGGAGCGACGAAAATGTATCATGATCTTAAGTCTATGTATTGGTGGAATGAGATGAAGAAAGATGTAGCAGAATTCGTAGCCCAATGCCCCAACTGTCAACAAGTGAAAATAGAGCACCAAAAGCCGGGCGGACTGTTGCAAGCTATAGAAATCCCAACTTGGAAGTGAGAAGTGATTAATATGGACTTCATTACAGGGTTACCCCGTTCTCGACGAAAACATGATACTATATGGGTGATTGTGGATAGACTCACCAAGTCAGCCCATTTCCTACCGGTCGGGACGACCTATGTGGCAGAAGACTATGCCAAGCTTTACCTTAAGGAGATAGTGAGACTCCATGGTGTTCCAGTATCTATCATCTCCGATAGAGGGACTCAGTTTACAGCTAAATTTTGGGAGTCTTTCCAAGAGGGTTTAGGGACCCGAGTTAGCCTTAGCACGGCATTTCATCCACAGACTGATGGGCAAGCTGAACGCACCATCCAGACTCTCGAAGATATGTTACGGGCATGTATGATAGATTTTGGAGGAAGTTGGGATGATCATTTGCCACTCATTGAATTTGCTTACAATAATAGTTATCATTCTAGCATTCAAATGGCACCGTATGAGGCTTTATATGGGCGAAAATGTAGATCCCCAATTGGGTGGTTTGAAACTGGAGAAGCTAAATTGATAGGGCCAGACTTGTTCCAACAAGCCATAGAGAAAGTCAAGCTCATACAAGATCGGTTGCTAGCGGCCCAAAGTCGTCAGAAGTCCTATGCGGATAATCGTCGAAGGGACTTGGAGTTCCAAATTAAAGATTGGGTATTCTTGAAGGTGTCGCCAATGAAAGGCGTTATGAGATTTGGCAAAAAGGGGAAGCTTAGTCCCCGGTATATAGGGCCTTATGAGATTGTGCGCAAAATAGGCAAAGTGGCCTATGAGCTAGATTTACCTTCGGAATTGGGATCAGTCCATCCCGTATTTCATGTCTCGATGCTTCGAAAATGTATTGGAGATCCTACTAGGATCGTCCCAGTGAAAGATGTGCAAGTGACAGAGAGACTGACTTATGAAGAGATACCCATTGCATATTAGACAGGCAAGTACAGAGGCTTAGAAACAAAGAAGTGGCCTCAGTTAAAGTTCTGTGGAGGAATAACAATCGAGAGGAAATGACATGGGAAGCGGAAGAGAATATGCGATCCAAATACCCACATTTATTTCAGCCTTTGGACGAGGGCCAAGATGAGACGTCGAAATCGCAAGGTATGTATGTTTTCCTTTTACGCTTTTGGGTCGTGTGTGGCCAAATTTTAAATGCTATTATGTTTTGGCCTTGTGAGGCATCGATATTATGGGTTGTTGTGGCAGGATGGTAGTGCCATATTATAGGGAAAACTCTGGCGAAATTTTTATAGGATTCCCAAACACTTTAACATTCGAGGACGAATGTTCTTAAGGGGGGGAGAATGTTACACCTCGAAAAATCTTCCGTTGGTACGCAAGTGAATGAACTAGTGGAAATACTAGTAATGGGTTAATGATGACTTGAAGGCGTTTTGGGAAGGAGTTATAACGTCCCTTAGATTGTTAATGAAGTACTAAACAAGTGTTAAGAAGGTTCCATAAGGATCGGAGATCAATCGAAGTGACGAGAATAAGTTCAGTAGACTGATGGGTTATACGGCTCATTATACGGACCGTATAATTTTTTACGGACCGTATAATGGACCGTAAAACCATCACAGAAAAGGTTGCTCGCTGGTGAGGCTTTACGGTCAGTTAAACGGACCGTATAATGGACCGTAAAACGTTCACAGTGAAGGGTGAAGGAGAGACCCATTTCACGGTCAATTATACGGACCGTATAATGAACCCGACAGATCAATGATGGGTTATTAAATAAGAGGCCAAGTTCATGAAATCATTTCCACATTTTATCCTTCTCTCTAAAACATCTCTCTACATTTATTACACAAGTTTTCAAGGATTATAAGCCATCAACAACATAAAACATGTGAATCAAGAGTAAGAACCCATCAAAGATCATCTAAAGTCAAGAAATCCAAATGGAGGGAAACTAGGGTTTTGCTCAAAGTGGAGTATTATCAACTAAGGCTCATTCCTACGACATCTAAGGTAAGATTCATGATATTAATATGTTGTTCAAGGTGTTTGAAGGTTAAAATGCTTGGTCATTAGAAGAGTATAGCAAAATGGGTTATGAATGATGAATAGTGACGTTTTAGAGAAATAGTTTGAATTGAATCATGATTGTTGTTGTGTTGTGACATGAATGTGTTATAAATGACGTTAAGACCATGAAAAAGACATTGTATATGAACGGACGATGTTGGGTGTTGTGACCATGAATATGGATGAATGGATGTGAATTGAGAATGTGGATAATGTAGATTATAAATGGCAATTGTTATGATATTGTGAATGTATTGTTGACGTTTGGAAGTTGAATTACGATATGGAGGAATGTCGTATAAATAAAGGAAATGTTGTCCGATTTTCTCTAGCTTTATCCATGTGTGCTAATTGTCGATTCTAATGATAGTACGACTTTAATGAAGGTAGAAATGTGAGCATCCAAGGAATACGTGCAAGTGTAGAATAGTTCGACAAAAAGGTATGTAAAGCTAACCCTTCTTTCATAAGGCATGGTTCTTTGGCCAAAAGTCTAAATCCTCTATAAGTCTACGATTCCTTCAAATGATTGACCTTCTAAGCTAGTAAGCCTATGACATAGATGTAACGATAACGATTAGGATAGAAATGATGCTAGAGATGCTTATGAGCTATTATATGTTCATGTGCCTATGAAGGGCTATAATACGACCCCGAGCTTATAATGCCGGGTAAGAATATATTTATATGAATATGCATAAAGTATGTATATGATTACGTAACGCGCGCACACCTCTGCAGATGGTACGGATAACCCTGATGCCTTGGTAGGGCCAGGTATGTATGACCTTGAGCCTTGGTTGGCCAAGTATGTATGAAACACCGAACCTTCATGGTCGGGCAAGTTATGTATATGTATATATATATGTGAATATGTTATGTATATGAGATGTAAATGATTATGAGAGTAATTAAGTACGGATGTGGATGTATGTATACGGACACGCAATAGAAACGGAATGCCCCTATGGAAAGCAAGTAAGTGCCATGATGATGATATTGTTGTCTCCCCTCCTATGTTACTGCCTAAGTTGTATATTATGCTTCTATATTGATGTTGATCATGCTTTACATCCTCAGTACATTCTTCGTACTGATGTCCTTTTGTTTGTGGACGCTGCGTCATGCCCGCAGGTGCACGGGGAGACAGACTGGACTCATAGTTGCTTATTCAGAGATTGCATAGCAGAGCTCCATCTCATTCGGAGCCATAGATTTTGTGTACATAATTATAGGCATAGCGGGGCCTTGTCCCGCTCATGTGATATGCTATACTCTTAGAGGCTCGTAGTCACGTGTATGTGGTTAGTTATGTCTGGCCTTGCCAGCCTATATTTTGTATATTATTTTTTTGGCCTCGTCGGCCCATGTACATTGTTGTGGCATAGCTTCCTATGATGATTAAATATGTTGTCGTCCAATGGGACTAGTATGATTGATGCTTAGAAATGTATGATTGATGATGTGGCTCATCTAGATGCGAGTGTGAGTGTAAGCTAAGGGGTGCCCGGGAGGGCTAGCACCGGGTGCTCGTTGCGACCCCCTAGTCGGGTCGTGATAGTAACCTTGAGCCTTGGTTGGCCAAGTATGTATGAAACACCGATCCTACGTGGTCGGGTATGGAAATGCTATGTAGATGATATGAGTATGAATATGATATGACTATGTATATGAATGTGAATAAGGGCATGTATACGAATACGAGCACAAATATGGTACGGGCACTATCAATGAATACGGATAATGATGTACGTACACAAATACGTATTAGCAAGGGAAAGTTCCTATGAAAGGAAAGTAAGTGCATATGACGACAATATTGCCATCTCCCATCCTATGCTATTTCTTATGTTGCTATTTATGCTTCTATATTGATATTGATCATGCTTTAATCGTGTGTTGTGCATTTCAGAGATGCCTAAAAAGAGAAAGGCTTCAGTAGCCCAAAAGGGCCAGACGGTGGCAGAAAAGCGGGCTGAAAGAGCACCGCCACCGGTAGTAGAGGAAAGTGAGTCCCAGAGTGCGGCTCAATCTTAGTACTCCCAGACAGTGCCTATTACTGAGGAGCGTGAGGGATCCTCAGCCCCAGCTCCAGCGCCTCAAGCTCCCCCACCAGGTGCTTCGGGCCAAGATGTGAAAGAGGCCATTAATTTGTTGACTCAATTAGTTGCGGCCCAAACTCAGAGGCAAAGTTCAGGGCAAGGTGATAGGGCTGTTAGTGCAAGGGCCCGTGACTTCATTACTTTAAACCCTCCGGAATTCTTTGGGTCAAAGCCGGAGGAGGACCCTCAGGATTTTATTGATGGTATGTTGAGGACGCTTCGATTGATACATGCTTTGGACACCGAATTGGTGGAGCTAGCGTCATATAGATTGAGAGATGTCTCGATCCAATGGTATACAGTTTGGATGGCTTCACCGCCAAAGCACCTCCCCCGGTATGGCAAGAGTTTGTTGATGCTTTTCTCCGTCATTATATGCCTCCATAAGTCCAGCGAGCTAGAGCCGTTAAATTCTTAAATTTGAGGCAAGGTAGCATGCGTGCTCTAGAGTACAGTCTCCGCTTCAACTCTTTGGCTAGGTATGCTTCAGCCATGGTAGCGGATATGGGTGACCGGGCACACCAATTTGTTAAAGGCCTAGGGCCACATTTGATGGATAGGTGTTTGACTGCGTCCCTTCAGGACGGTATGGATATTGCACGCATTCAGGCCCACGGTCAGAACTTAGAAGAAAGTTTACAACAGCAGTGAACGTGAGCAAGATCGGGGACATAACAAGAGGGCTAGATCTTCGGGTCCGATGAGCGAGTTTAGACGTGGGAACTGGCAGCAGTTTCCCAGGCATTCAGGCTATTCTATGACCAGTGCACCTCTACGGTTTTCAGGCCAGAGATTTGATAGATCTGCTTGTTCAGAGCCGAGTCTGAGTTTTTCAGGGTCCCAGTTTAGGGGGGATTCGGGTCAGGCGAGGCCACCAGTGCCACGATGTTCCCAGTGTGGGAAGTTGCATTGGGGTCAATGCTGATCAGGTTCAGATGTTTGCTACTCATGTGGCCGACCAGGCCATATCATGCGTGATTGCCCCTCAGTACATGGTAGAGGTAGGACCCAACCATCAGGGTCGGTAGCCGGATCTTCAGCATCTGTACGCCCTACGGGGCCAGGTTCACATGCGCCAGTCGGCCATAGTAGAGGCAGAGGCAGAGCTCCCAATTCTAGCGGTCCTCAGCACCGTATTTATGCTTTGGCTGGACGCCAAGATCTTGAGTCTTCTCCTGACGTGGTCACAGGTATATTATCGGTATTCTATCATGATGTATATGCTTTGATTGATCCGGGCTCCACATTGTCATATGTTACTCCATATATTGCTGGTCGATTTAGAGTCGAGCCGGAGTCGATCAAACCTTTTGAGGTGTCTACACCCGTGGGTGAATCGGTAATAGTTAGCCGAGTATATAGAAATTGTGTGATTGTGATTTGTGATCGTCGTACCATGATTGACTTGCATGAGCTAGAAATGGTAGATTTTGATGTCATTATGGACATGGATTGGTTGGCTTCTTGCTATGCCAATGTTGATTGTAGAATGAAAATGGTTCGTTTCCAATTTCCGGGAGAACCAGTCTTAGAATGGAAAGGGAATACGGCGTCACCAAAAGGTAGGTTCATTTCCTACCTAAAGGCAAGGAAAATGATCACAAAAGGCTGTATTTATCATCTAGTGCGAGTTCAAGATATAGAAGCTGAATCGCCAACTCTTCAGTCGGTTCCCGTAGTAAATGAATTTCCGGATGTGTTCCCGGAAGAGCTTCCAGGCCTTCCTCCCGAGCAGGAGATTGACATTGCTATTGATGTGTTGCCAGGCACTAAGCCTATATTTATTCCCCCATATAGAATGGCACCCGCAGAACTGAAGGAATTGAAAGAGCAATTGAAAGACTTGCTTGAGAAAGGCTTTATTAGGCCTAGTTCATCCCCGTGGGGAGCACCCGTATTGTTTGTCCGAAAGAAAGATGGCTCGTTGAGAATGTGCATTGATTATCGGCAATTGAATAAAGTGACGATTAAAAAAAAATATCCTCTTCCGAGGATTGATGATTTATTTGATCAATTGCAAGGTGCCAAATGGTTTTCAAAAATCGATTTGAGGTCCGGGTATCATCAAGTGAGTGTTAGGGAGGAAGATATCCCTACGACAGCCTTCAGAACAAGATATGGTCATTTTGAATTCCGGGTAATGTCATTTGGGCTAACGAACGCGCCGGCAGTATTTATGGATTTGATGAATAATGTGTTCAGGCCCTTCCTGGACTTATTTGTGATCGTGTTTATCGACGACATCTTGGTGTATTCTAGATCCGAGGCAGAACATGCGGATAATTTCCGTACTGTCCTTGGAGTCCTTCGAACTCGAGAGTTGTTTGCAATGTTTTTCAAATGCGAGTTCTGGTTGAACTCAGTGGCATTCCTCGGGCATATTGTTGCAGCCGATGGGATTCGAGTGGATAGTCAAAAGATTGAGGCCGTGAAGACTTGGCCAAGGCCCACAACTCCTAAGGAGGTTCGTAGCTTTCTGGGCTTAGCAGGTTATTACAGGAGGTTTGTTGAAGGCTTTTCTTCTATTTCTGCACCTCTCACAAAGTTGACCCAGAAATCAGCTAAGTTTCAATGGACAGATGCTTGCGAACGTAGCTTCCAAGAGTTGAAAGATAGGTTGACTTCTGCACCAGTCTTGACACTTCCAGAGGGATTGGAAGGATATGTTGTTTATTGTGATGCTTCAGGTGTTGGGCTAGGCTGTGTATTTGTTATACCCCGCATTGTCAGAGCCTGAGCGTGACACGTGCTTCCTCAGACATTGACAATCATTGTTGTTACTACAAAATTTAAACTCACGTTGATAGTATTATATTTCGTATTTTTGCACGTCGGATTAGTCATAAGCGGAGGTGGGGCCCACACATTGAGATTTTTTTTTGGAACACGTGACAAGTTATATGAACCACATATGTGAAGTTAAACACAACTCAAGAAGAACCCATGAGCCAAATTAAAGTGGAAACCCTCCAAACAAATATTTTTAAGTCACGTTTTTGGGTGATCTGACTTCGGGAGGCCATAACCCCATCATTGTTTGGGAATTTGGGAAAGCTCCCAGAATGAAAGTTGTCGATAATTGAATTAGCTTTCCAACCATAGGTCGTGGGTCCACAGGTCACGTCAGGATACGGAGATATGGACTTTTTAATGCAGAAAGGTCAGTGGGCTAGGCCCAACCGGGTTAGGCCCATGCCCATGCCTATTTAAATGAGATTTCAGCCCTTTCTCCTCATTTTTCAAACCAAAACACCCATAAAATTCTGGAGAGAGAGAGAGAAAAAGAGTCTTGGAGAAGAAAAACCAATTTGATCGAAATCTGAGCCCCGAATCCCGAAGCTCATGAAGAGAAAAGTGTTGTACGTCGCGTTGTCGTCAATTTGAACTAAAAATCAACCAAAAAGAAGAGGGTGGACGTGGTGGATGCACACTTGAGGTAAGATTAAGGTTCCTTTTCATTGCTAGCAAGTTTATTTAGAGTTTTAACGAACTAGAACTGAGAGAATAGTGTGATAAATTCGTTCATCGGTGTGGTTGGATTATGATTTGAGGCGTGAGGAGAATTTTGGAAAAAATGTATATTTATGTTTTTATCTTGTAGGATGTAAGTATTGATGTTATTGGTATTAACTTCGACGTCTTTCCGGAAATAAAATTATGAAATAGCTATATCGCAAATTTGGTTGGTTGAGAAATTTAGAAAACAGTGTGCGGCTTGTTTTATGGCATACGTCGGTTTTGGAAATGATGTTAATATTATTGGTATTGTTGTTGATGTTGTTGGTTGTTGAGTTGGAATCTCGGGCTAGGCATATAAACAAGGGAGATGCTGCCCGATTTTCAGTAGAATATAAAAGAGTTTAAATTGAAACATGGGATTGTAGGTGACTAAATTGAATGTAAATGAAATGTCGTCGGATTATGTAAAAGGAGTTACTAACGTTAGAATGTGCTTTGAATTAATTGTTGAAGTTGTTAGTATGGTTGTTCGTATTGTTGTTGATAATTTGGCCGAGTTGAATTCTTGGATTGTTGTTGATAATTTGGCCGAGTTGGATTCTCGGGGTTGGTTGTATTTACAGGGGAAATGCTGCCGAAATTTCTGTAAATGAAGTGGTAGTTTAGGATTGGACTTCTAAGTATCTATAGCTAATGTTGGTATCTATTAATATTGTTGTAGATCTTGCGAAAGCCAAAGACTTAAGTTCGGATTAGCTTAGGAAGCGGGCAAGGTATGTAAGGCTTACCCTTTCTTTCTTTTGGCATGATCTTTGTGAAACAAACAGACAAAGTATATGTATGATTTCAAAGAACCACTTATTCTTAGAGCCACTAGGAAGGCTAATGTTCTTGACTTCCGAAGAACTATTTTGCTATGTCTTGATACAAGTGTGTGGTTCCAAAAGTTCTATGTTGATTTGACCCATGGCGATATTCGAAAGGTACTTGATATGATTATTGCTTTGATTTTCCAAAAATAGCTTCTGAAACGTTCATAGAAGTTTCTGTACTAAAACGTCCATAACTTTTTCATACTAACTCGGATTGACTTGAAACGTGTTTATGACTCTCAAGTGTCGATTTGTTTACGTACCCATCGAGTTTTAAAAAAATTGTTCTATGTGCATGTGTATATGAAGTGACGCCTTATGAGATTTATGATCTTATTCTATATTCTCTTAACGCTGTTATTCGTTGCTAGTCTCACCTTATAATAATTGTTCCTTCAAGGTGAGACAAAGCCATGATGATTATTCCATAACATATTTGAAGGTTACCGACCTTACGTCACTCCGATAGAGACATAACATTCTTTGGGCTCTCCTGCATGCTGCTTACATGATATATGTATATGATATATGAACATGATATATGTATATGTATATGGGGTAAGGGGAAATGTGAGGTGCTATAGACGCATAGCCACCTAATCAGTTGGTATAATATGATATTGTCCCGGACGCGGGATATATGGATAAATGGATCGGGCTACACGTTCCGCAGCAATATAATATATAAATGGATCGGGCTGCACGTTCCGCAGCAATATAATATATAAATGGATCGGGTTGCACGTTCCGCAGCAATATAATATATAAATGGATCGGGCTGCACGTTCCGCAGCACTAAGCATGCATGGTACCGCCAAAAAGGCATTCATATGTACAGGTTACTCTTTTATCTTACGGTATGCCCTATATGTCCATTCTGTTATTATTCATACTTTACATCCCTTACTATGTTACTATTCATGCCTTACATACTCAGTACATTGCTCGTACTGACCCCCTTTCTTCGGGGGCTGCGTTTCATGCCGCGTAGGTACACCCAGATGAGTAGAAGTCATTATAGAAGATGTTCCAGCGAAGTTGGCAAGCTCCATTTGGCCCTGGAGTGTTGCCGGGTCAGAGTATTATGCTATGATGTCTTGGTTGAAGTTAGAGACTTTGCAGACAAATTCGTGGGTATAGAATGTCAGTCTTGTAAGCGGCTCCACCTGCCGATGTGGTATTATGCTACATGTTACAAATTTTATATGATTACAGATTTGACTTGATTCGGGAACGATGAAAAGGATAATTCTGCAAATCCTTATTATGTATTTTATCTTTATTTGATTTAAGGAGTCCAAAGTGATTATGTGTGTAATAAGAGTCAGCGGGTTCGCTCGGCTCCGAATATGGGGTCGGGTGCCCATCACACCCTAGTAAGATCAGGGTGTGACAAAGTGGTATCAGAGCAGTTCGTCCTAGGGGTTGTCTGCAAAGTCGTGTCCGGTAGAGTCCTGTTTATGGGTGTGAAGCCGGCCACACCTATAACCAGGAGGCTGCAGGGCATTTAGGCATCGTTGACCTTCTTTCTGTCCTTGGTCGTGCGATAGAGCCAAGACATAGGAAATGAGATCCCTTGCACTAACCTTTGATCTCAGCAGAAGCACAATATCGACGGGAGAAGGAGAGTGATGATATGGAAAGTCGCAGGGGTAAGTTTTGATATTTCTATCCTGTTACCTGAAATTGGGAGCCCTGGGTGGCTGGAATATGTCGTATGTATATATGCCCTGTGAGGCATTGCTGGTAATTGCTGCATGCAGGTTGTGGATAGTAAGAATTGTAAAGGAGACTCTTCCAGATTTTTTTTTTCAAAATCAGGTCATTTAGTACACTTAACAGGAAGAAGCGTGGAAAGGAAATATCGTAAGTAGACAATAAGTGGGATGCGTTGCTTTAGAGGAGCTATGGATTTGGCATGACATGAAGAATAATTACGAGAAAGACGATTAGGAGTCCAAAGGATTAAAACGGGTTACATTCGAGGTTTAGCAGAAGCAAGATCTATTGGGGGATCCAGGGAAGGTTGACAAATGAGTTTTGCTATGGATTATTGTATAAGAGTGGCGAGTGGAAACCCAATCGGCTGATACCCGAGCACTTATAAGTAATGGCGACGAAGGTGTGTTCGGTACCATCGGGAATCTGGAAATCGAGGATGAAAGGTAGTCATATATACAGATGAAAGGTGAATATTGAGGATTAAAAAGGTCAAAATAGTAATTATGTGGTCGGAAAAGTAAGAGACCCTTTCCAATCCGCAGGGAGACGCGTTACGAGAACGTTTTGGAGTCTGTCAAGGCTTCAATTTGATTCAAATTAGGTAACAAGGGCCATGCAGTAAGATGGATACGATTACACCCGCATTAACGCACCGAATTTCATCAGAGTTCCAAGGTTAAGCGTGCTGAGGTAAGAGAAATCATAGGATGGGTGACCCCCTGGGAAATTCAGACGTAAGAGACAAATGAGAAGCTAGAGTAACCTAAAGGAAATTAGAGTATGCGGAGTGGTTAGAAAACTTAAAGAGGTCGCGTAGGACGAGACGAGCTAGACCGGTGGAAAAAAAAAAGGGGGTGCATCACGGCTCTAGAACTAGGATAAAGTTGAGTAGTGTTTGGAAGTATCTTGCAAGCGAGGCGTTAGAAAGTATATATATGAATGCGTATAATATTCCGTATAAGGCTGTATTAATGGGTAGGTGCATCCCGGCAACCGGCGTTGTGATGTATGGAAGGCATTAATCGAACAGGGTAACGAAGTTCAAGGGACAAAACCAAAAATAAATGGTACAAGAGTTATAAAGTAAGCTGATAATATTTTTATTACATAGTAAGATTGGAAAGTCCCAATACGATGATATCCAGGAAAAGAAAGAAAGGGAATAAATGGAAGGTAAGGAGATCAAAATGTCGGAAAAAAGTGAAAAGGGTAGGAAACAGGAGTGAGTAAGGCCTCCAAGAGAGACGGCAGGCAGAGCACGAGACACGGGGCCACTCGGGTAAAATATTTGAAGGTAGGCGTGTAAAAAAGATTAAAGTGTGGTAGTATGGAACACAAAGAGGAAGGTGTGGGGTTAGAAACGAATTTCAATGAGCGGGACTAAGAAGATAGTGACTATGACGAGGAGTGAGAAGTAAGAGAAGGAATGGTTCGACCGTGCAAGGATGCTAAGAGAGTTAGCTCTCGAGAGGGATACAAAGGAATAAATGTGTGGCCATATTGGTATGGTTGCCTCAGATATGGGAAAGCTATTGATGTACTAGGATCTCCTTAAAAGGGGGGAAGAACGTATTGAACTTGAAAGGAATTATGATGCTCTCAAGCTCCAGAAGGGAAATTTATTAGTTCGGGGCCGGAGTTCGAAACATATCGACATACCAGAAAGATATCAGAAAGAAGCAGAACCGAATATGAATAACTTGGTAAGGCAATTTATGTGGTAAGTGCAATAGGGTCAATCAGAAAGAGTTACAGGTTAAGTATGCTTACCCCCCCCCCCCCCCCACCTAGGTTTATTCTGTTTTATACGCACTGTTACGAATGAGAACAAGGAGTGGTACTCTATAAAGTTGATTATGATTGGGATATAATGAGAATGTAGCGAGAACTATAATATACAGTAAGTAAAGTATAGCGAGGAAACGACTAAAGAGGTGACATGTTCTATGTGAATAGAGAGTGAATGCAAGTGTGACACCAATAAGCGAGCCAAGAAGTAGTGGATAAGAAAGCTTATAAGACCCTGTTAGGAAAAGGATCAGCATAATAAGGATGAGAGGGAATGAGTAGGATAAGGGTTGGAAGCGAAGAATGGGTTGTAGAGAAGTAATATATTTTGAAAGGCAAAGCAGTACTGTTGAGCTACGCTACTGTAAGATGAGTATGTTAAGACGTCGCACGTGAATTACTGCAACTATAAATTTTGGGAAATGGAATGAATATGATGCAGTAAAAATGGGAAATGGGATGAATGTGATGCAGGAAAAAAAATCGAGGAAAGGGGTACATGAATTCAAGATTGGAGGAGAGGCAATGGATTTGCGAAGGATATAAGTAAGACCCTAAAAGGGGGGAAGCAAGTAAGGAAAGCATAAGTGTAGAGATCGAAATGATGAGTCCCAAGATATGACACGTATAGACCCTAAGACAAAAGTGGGAGTTAAATGAAAATGATATAGCTGTTATCATTATACATTTCAGTACGGACATCAAGTGAATCGATGAAAGGAATAGAGTGATTGAAGGGTGTCTTTTAAGATCGGACTGAAAATAATTCGTGAAGAATAAAAGGAATTGAACGATATTCCAATGAAGGGGGCAAAAATTGACGAGATATTGGAATAACTATGATGCTGATTATGGTATGATCACCCAGTAAAGGGAGGCTACAAAACAGCACGAGCTGGACGACTAAATAATCAAGCCGTAGAAAATAAACGCCATATTGTATCGATTATGATCGCATTAAAGGAAGGATGATCCGATAATGGGATGTGTCTGAGAATGGGATTATGGACAGAGTACGAAATTGGGTTAAACATTCGAGGACGAATGTTCCAAAGGGGGGAAGGATGTTATACCCCGCATTTTCAGAGCCTGAGCGTGACACGTGCTTCCTCAGACATTGACAATCATGTTGTTACTACATAATTTAAACTCACGTTGATTGTATTATATTTCGTATTTTTGCACGTCGGATTAGTCGTAAGCGGAGCTGGGGCTCACACATCGATATTTTTTTTTGGAACACGTGACAAGTTATATGAACCACATATGTGAGGTTAAACACAACTCAAGAAGAACCCATGAGCCAAATTAAAGTGGAAACCCTCCAAACAAATATTTTTAAGTTACGTTTTTGGGCGATTTGACTTCGGGAGGCCATAACCCTATCAGTGTTTGGGAATTTGGGAAAGCTCCCAGAATGAAAGTTGTCGATAATTGAATTAGCTTTCCAACCATAGGTCGTGGGTCCACATGTGACGTCGGGATAAGCAGATATGAACTTTTTAAGACAGAAAGGTCAGTGGGCTAGGCCCAATCGGGGCCCAACCGGGTTAGGCCCATGACCCATGCCTATTTAAATGAGATTTCAGCCCTTTCTCCTCATTTTTCAGACCAAAACACCCAGAAAATTCTGGAGAGAGAGATAAAAAGAGTCTTGGAGAAGAAAAACCAATTTTGATCGAAATCTAAGCCCCGAATCCCGAAGCTCATGAAAAGAAAAGTGTTGTACGTCGCGTTGTCTTCAATTTGAACTAAATATCAACCAAAAAGAAGAGGGTGGATGTGGTGGCTGCACACTTGAGGTAAGATTAAGGTTCGTTTTCATTGCTAGCAAGTTTATTTAGAGTTTTAACGAACTAGAATGGAGAAAATAGTGTGATAAATTCGTTCATCGGTGTGGTTGGATTATGGTTTGAGGCGTGAGGCTAATTTTGGATAAAATGTATATTTATGTATTTATCTTGTAGGATGTAAGTATTGATGTTATTGGTATTAACTTCGACATCTTTGCGGAAATAAAATTATGAAATAGCTATATCGCAAATTTGGTTAGTTGAGAAATTTAGAAAACAGTGTGCGGGCTATTTTATGGCATACGTAGGTATTGGAAATGATGTTAATATTATTGGTATTGTTGTTGATGTTGTTGGTTGTTGAGTTGGAATCTCGGGCTTGGCATATAAACAAGGGAGATGCTGCCCGATTTTTGGTAGAATATAAAAGAGTTTAAATTGAAACTTGGGATTGTAGGTGACTAAATTGAATGTAAATGAAATGTCGTCGGATTGTGTAAAAGGAGTTACTAACGTTAGAATGCGCTTTGAATTAATTGTTGAAGTTGTTAGTGTGGTTGTTCGTATTGTTGTTGATAATTTGGCCGAGTTGAATTCTCGGATTGTTGTTGATAATTTGGCCGAGTTGAATTCTCGGATTTTTGTTGATAATTTGGCCGAGTTGGATTCTCGGGGTTGGTTATATTTACAGGAGAAATGCTGCCGAATTTCTGTAAATGAAGTGCTAGTTTAGGATTGGACTTCTAAGTATCTATAGCTAATGTTGGTATCTATTAATATTGTTGTAGATCTTGCGAAAGCCAAAGACTTAAGTTCGGATTAGCTTAGGAAGCGGGCAAGGTATGTAAGGCTTACCCTTTCTTTCTTTTGGCATGATCTTTGTGAAACAAACAGACAAAGTATATGTATGATTTCAAAGAACCTCCTATTCTTAGAGCCACTAGGATGGCTAATGTTCTTGACTTCCGAAGAACTATTTTGCTATGTCTTGATACAAGTGTGTGGTTCAAAAAGTTCTATGTTGATTTGACCCAAGGCGATATTCGAAAGGTACTTGATATGATTATTGCTTTGATTTTCCAAAAATAGCTTCTGAAACGTTCATAGAAGGTTCTGTACTAAAACGTCCATAACTTTTTCATACTAACCCGGATTCGCTTAAAAGGTGTTTATGACTCTCAAGTGTCGATTTGTGTACGTACCCATCGAGTTTTAAAAAAATTGTTCTATGTGCATGTGTATATGAAGCGACGCCTTCTGAGATTTATGATCTTATTCTATATTCTCTTAACGCTGTTATTCGTTGCTAGTCTCACCTTAAAATAATTGTTCCTTCAAGGTGAGACAAAGCCATGATGATTATTCCATAACATATTTGGAGGTTACCGACCTTACGTCACTCCGATAGAGACATGATATTCTTTGGGCTCTCCTACATGCTGCTTACATGATATATGTATATGATATATGAACATGATATATGTATATGTATATGGGGCAAGGGGAAAGGTGAGGCGCTATAGACGCATAGCCACCTGATCAGTTGGTATAATATGATATCGTCCCGGACGCGGGATATATGGATAAATGGATCGGGTTGCACGTTCCGCAGTAATATAATATATAAATGGATCGGGCTTTACGTTCCGCAGCAATATAATATATAAATGGATCGGGCTGCACGTTCCGCAGCAATATAATATATAAATGGATCGGGCTTTACCTTCCGCAGCAATATAATATATAAATGGATCGGGCTGCACGTTCCGCAGTAATATAATATATAAATGGATCGGGCTGCACGTTCCGCAGCACTAAGCATGCATGGTACCGCCAAAAAGGCATTCATATGTACAGGTTACTCTTTTATCTTATGGTATGCCCTATATGTCAATTCTGTTATTATTCATACTTTACATCCCTTACTATGTTACTATTCCTGCCTTACATACTCAGTACATTGCTCGTACTGACCCCCTTTCTTCGGGGGCTGCGTTTCATGCCCCGCAGGTACACCCAGATGAGTATAATCCATTATGGAAGATGTTCCAGCGAAGTTGGCAAGCTCCATTTGGCCCTGGAGTGTTGCCGGGTCAGAGTATTATGCTATGATGTCTTGGTTGAAGTTAGACACTTTGCTAGAGTCGTGGGTATAGAATGTCAGTCTTGTAAGTGGCTCCACCAGCCGATGTGTTATTATGCTACATGTTACAAATTTTATATGATTACAGATTGGACTTGATTCGGGAACGATGAAAAGGATAATTCTGCAAATCCTTATTATGTTTTTTATCTTTATTTAATTTAAGGAGTCTAAAGTGATTATGTGTGTAATAAGAGTCAGTGGGTTCGCTCGGCTCCGAATATGGGGTTGGGTGCCCATCACACCCTAGTAAGATCAGGGTGTGACAGTATTGATGCAGCACGGTAAAGTGGTTGCATATGCTTCAAGGCAATTTCGGAAACATGAGCAGAATTATCCGACCCATGATTTAGAATTGGCTGCAGTGGTTCATGCATTAAAGATATGGAGACATAATTTATATGGTGTCCAAGTGGATATTTACACAGATCATAAGAGCCTTCAGTATATCTTCAAGCAGAAAGAGTTGAATCTGCGGCAACGACGATGGTTAGAATTGCTAAAAGACTATGATGTTGATATTTTGTATCACCCCGGAAAGGAAAATGTTGTGGCTGATGCTCTTAGTCGTAGATCAATGGGAAGTCTATGTGATGTACGACAAGAGAAGATAGAAATGGCCCGTGAGCTCCAACAGTTAGCTAGCCTAGGGGTCCGAGTAGTGGACTCAGGTAGCAGCGGAGCTACTATTCAGAATTCTGCAGTCTCGTCGCTAGTAGCAGAGGTGAAGGAGCGGCAATATGAGGATCTCATGCTAATGCAGTACAGAGATACACTCCCTCAGAAAGAGGATTCATCATTTGATATTTAAGGAGACGGAGTTCTCCGATGCCGAGGCAGATTATGTGTCCCTGATGTGGAAAATTTACGCCACCAGATTTTGAGAGAAGCTCATTGCTCTCGTTATTCTGTTCACCCCGGAGCGACGAAAATGTATCATGATCTTAAGCCCATATACTGGTGGAATGGAATGAAGAAAGATATAGCGGAATTCGTAGCTCAATGTCCAAATTGTCAACAAGTGACAATCGAGCACCAAAAGTCGGGTGGATTGTTGCAAGCTATAGAAATCCCAACTTGGAAGTGGGAAGTGATTAATATGGACTTCATCTCAGGTTTACCCCGTTCTCGACGTAAGTATGATTCCATATGGGTGATTGTGGATAGACTCACAAAGTCAGCTCATTTCTTACCGGTCAGAACGACCTATGTGGCAGAAGATTATGCAAGGCTTTACCTTAAAGAGATAGTGAGACTCCATGGCGTTCCGGTATATATTATCTCCGATAGAGGGACTCAGTTTACGGCTAACTTTTGGAAGTCTTTCTAAGAGGGTCTAGGGACCCAGGTGCGCCTTAGCACGGCCTTTCATCCGCAGACCGATGGGCAAGCTGAACGCACCATTCAGACTCTTGAGGTTATGTTACGGCATGCATGATAGATTTTGGAGGAAACTGGGATGACCATTTGCCACTCATTGAGTTTGCTTACAATAACAGTTATCATTATAGTATTCAAATGGCACCGTACAAAACTTTATATGGGCGAAAATGTAGATCCCCAATTGGGTGGTTTGAAACAGGGGAGGCTAAATTGATAGGGCCGGACCTGGTCCAGCAAGCTATAGAGAAAGTCAAGCTCATACAAGATCGGTTGTTAGCAGCCCAAAGTCGTCAAAAGTCCTATGCGGATAATCGTCGAAGAGACTTGGAGTTCAAAGTGAATGATTTGGTATTCTTGAAAGTGTCGCCTATGAAGGGTGTAATGAGATTTGGCAAAAAGGGGAAGCTTAGTCCCCGGTATATTGGGCCATATGAAATTGTACGAAAGATAGGCAAAGTGGCCTATGAGTTAGACCTACCTCCAGAATTGGAGTCAGTCCATCCAGTGTTCCATGTCTCGATGCTTCGAAAATGCGTTGGAGATCCTACGAGGATCGTCCCAGTAAATGATGTTCAAGTGACAAAAAAGTTGACTTATGAAGAAATACCCATTGCCATATTAGATAGGCAAGTACAGAGGCTTAGAAACAAAGAAGTGGCCTCGGTTAAGGTTCTATGGAGAAGCAATAAACGAGAAGAGATGACATGGGAAGCAGAAGAGAGTATGCGATCCAGATACCCGCATTTATTTCAGCCCTTGGAAGAAGTCCAAGATGAGACATCGAAATCATAAGGTATGCATGTTTTCCTTTTATGCTTTTGGGTCGTGTGTGGCCAAATTTTTATGCTATTGTGTTGTGGCCCTGTGAGGCATCGATATTATGGGTTGTTGTGGCAGGATGGTAGTACCATATTATAGGGGAAACTCTGGAAAAGTTTTTATAGAATTACCGAAGGCTTTAACATTCGAGGACGAATGTTCTTAAGGGGGCAGAATGTTACACCTCGGAAAATCTTCCGTTGGTACGCAAGTGAATGAATTAGTGATGAGCACGAGCGTACGATGTTTCAGCGAGTAAGAAATAACATTTGACGACCCTAAGTGAGATTATGAAGGCAATCGCAATAAGAGAGAGGTTATGCTCCATAATGAATAATTATAGGTTTTGGAAATGTGAAAAGTTGCAAGTTTGCATTCTGGCCAGTGGTCGTAAAATGAAATACGGACCGTAAAGTGGTATACGGTCCGTAAACTGCCATGTCGTATTGTGGCTTCCAAAACTTCAAACTTTCTGCCAAATGATCAATGGTTAAATACGACCTGGAATACGGGGACCGTAAACCATGATCGTAAATCACCATGTCCCAGCCTGAGTTTCTGGTTCTGTTATGATTAAATACGACCACGAAGGACGGTCCGTAAACTGGAATTCGACCGTAAACCAAGTTTACGACCACTGTGCACTTCAAATCAGATTTTTAAGTCATTAAATAAGGGGACCAAGGCTTATTTCATTTCACTTCTACATCACACCCCTTTTATCTAAAACATCTCTCTACATATATTCCACAAGTTTTCAAGGGTTTTTAGTGATCAACAACACAAAACAAGTGAATCAAGTGTAAGCAAACCCATTAAAGATCATTCAAGTCAAGAAATCTCATTGGAGATAAACTAGGGTTTTTGCTCAAGTGGAGTATTATCAACTAAGGCTTGTTCCTACAACATCGAAGGTAAGATTCATGATGTTTATATGTTGTTTAAGGTATTTGAGAGTTGAAATGCTTGGTCATTAGAAGAATATGGTAAAGTGGGTCATGAATGATGAATAGTGACGTTTTGAGAAATGGTTTGAATTGAATCATGATTGTTGTTGTGTTGTGACATGAATGGGTTATAAATGACGTTAAGATCATGAAATAGGCATTGCATGTGAATGGACGAAATCGTGTGTTATGGTCTTGAATATGGAAAAATTGGAGGTGAATTGAGAATATGGATAATGTAGATGACTAAAGGCTATTGTTATGATATTGTAAATGTATTGTTGACGTTTGGGAGTTGAATTACGATATGGAGGAATGTTGTATAAATAAAGGAGATGTTGTCCGATTTTCTCTAGCTTTAGCCATTTATGCTAGTTGTCGATTCTAACGATAGTATAACCTTGATGAAGGTATAAACACAAGCATCGAAAGGGAACGTGCAAGTGTTATATAGTCGAACGAAAAGGTATGTAAGGCTAACCCTTCTTTCATAAGGCATGGTTCTTTGGCCAAACATCTAAATCCTCTATACGAGTATGTTGTCTTTCAAATGAATTGATCTTCCGAGCTTGTAAGCTCACGATTCTTGATACGCTACGATTGTACTAAGTTTCTCGTGTTACAAGTAGGCCTATTAAGGTATAATAGGTGGATGACGATAGTAGTGATAATGCTATTGATGATGACTGTAATGATAATAACGATGATGATTATTATAACGATGATTAAAAGTAAAGATGTTATGAGCTATTATGTATATGTACGACTATTATAGAACCCCGAGCTTAGGAGGCCGGGTATGATATGTAAATAAGTATGTATACGATTACGTAACACGCGCGCACCTCTGCAGAGGGTACGGATAACCCTGAAGCCTTGGTACGGCCAGGTATGAGTAACCTTGAGCCTTGGTTGGCCAAGTCGTATGAAACACCGATCCTACGTGGTCGGGTATGCTATGGAAATGCTACGTATATGATATGAGTACGAATATGATACTACTATGTATATGAATGTGAATAAGGGATTGTATACGAATACGAGCACAAATATGCTACGAGTACTATCACGGAATACGGATAATGATGTACGTACACAAATACGTATTAGCCAGGGAAAGTTCCTATGAAAGGCAAGTAAGTGCATATGACGACAATATTTCCATCTCCCATCTTATGCTATTTCTTATGTTGCTATTTATGCTTCTATATTGATATTGATCGTGCTTTACATACTCAGTACATTATTCGTACTGACGTCCTTTTATTTGTGGACGCTGCGTCATGCCCGCAGGTGCACAGGGAGACAGGTTTGATCCATAGCTGCTTTCTCAGAAACTTCACAGCAGAGCTCCATTTCATTCGGAGCCATAGCTTTTGGGTACTTATTCTATTGTGTACATAATTATGGGCATAGAGGGGTCTTGTCCCGCTCATGTGATATGTTATACTCTCCTTAGAGGCTCGTAGTCACGTGTGTATGATTAGACGTGTCCGGCCTTGTCGGCCTATATTTTGTATATCTTTTGATAGCCTCGTCGACTTATATACATTTGATGTGGCATAGATGTCAATGATGATTTAAAGATGTTGTCGTCCAATGGGACTAGCGTGATTAATAAAAAGAGATGTATGTTTAATCGTATGGCTCACCTCGATGTAAGTATATATGTAAGCCAAGTGTGCTCGGGTGGGCTAGCACCGGGTGCTCGTCGCGGCCCTAGTCGGGTCGTGACATACCATGGCTGGTTGGTGGTGTATTTCTTTCAAATGAAATGTGAAGATGATTATGTATAAAAGCATTAGTCATCACAACATATATATTGGCAGCCATCCTTGTTGACATGTGGTCAGCCCGCTTGACATGTGTCCCAATAGCATGTCATCATCCATGCTCCAATCAAATTCAGCCACATTTTTAGTGGGGCCCACTTAGTGGTCTAATTAAGTTAATTAATCATTAATCCCCACTTAATAATCTGATCATGGTTAATTAATCCCTAATCTTCACTAATGTTTCCACACTAATTGTAATCAATTTGCAAACCGTGTACAATTAAAATCGGGATTAAAAAAGTCCTTGTCTCAAAATAATCTTGTCCTTGAACTTATGTCGATTAGCTTACGAATAATCCAACGTACAAAAATACAGGATATAACATCTATGCTATCACAAGGCAAATCCCAATCAACGGCGTGATAGATACATACGAATAAGTGGATCCAAGATCAACTGACACAGATGCTGCTTTATGACGGACATAAATGGTACCTAAAATAACAGCATCTGAGGCCTCTACCTCGGGCCTACCCGAAAATGAGTTACAATAGGCCCTATCATGTCCAGTCTGAGATCTCCCTCTCGCACTGTGGGACCCACCTCTAACTGCCTAGGATCCACCTCTAGAACCCTGAGAACCACCGCGGCCTGACTGAGCACCACCCCTCTGAGAAGCACCACCTCGACCACCAGGTGATGTCGGAGTCCTCGGTGGCTGATAATCCCGCTTGGGTCGGGGACATATCCTATCAATATGCCCAATCTCTCCATATGAAAAATAGGTCAGAGAGGTCGAAGGCTGATAAACTGAATCTGAGGACCCAGATGAAACAACCTTGTCTACCGGTCGAGAAAAAAAACTCACAGGAGCTCTCTGCCTAGGTGGCTCACTGGAGGAAGCCTGCAAAGCTGAATGCACAGGACGGCCAGAATATGGCTAATACGGCCTAGACGACCGATCGGCGCCCCTCAAACTAGAACCACCATAACTCCAAATCTGACGTTGCCTCTTCTCAGCACCACCTCCAAATGCACGGGCCTTAGCTGCTTCAACCAAAGAAGCATGCTCAATGATGGATTGGAAGGAAGCTCCCATAGCCTCCATATGAAGGTAAGGAATTTGAAGAGAACCGACTAACCTACCAATAAAACGCCTAATCCTATCAGGCTCTGTAGGGATCAAGGAAGTGGAATAACGGGCCAAATACAGCTAACAAGTCACATAGGCCTCCACAGATATACCCCTCTGCTAAAGATGGAGAAACTCCTCCCTACGCACCTCTCTCAAAGATCGGGACACATACTTCTCAAGGAAGGCTCGGCAGAACTGAGTCCAAGTTAGGGGAGGAGAACCCTCAGGTCTGCAAGCAACAAAATACCTCCACCAAGTCTTTGCGTCGCCGCAAATTGGTAGGACACATAGTTAACTCCATGTGGTCTCTCCAATCCCGAACCTATGTAGCAACTCATGCATATCCAAGATGAACTCATAAGCGTCCTCTGCAGGAGTACCCGAAAACCTCAGCGGCTCCAACTTCTTAAACCTCCCAACAAGATCCTGATCAGACAACATCATAATAATGCCCTCCACGAGCCTAAGATCATCACCCGGGGCAAGCACTGCATTAATACAGAGAGCCATAGCTGTAGCGAGGTGTGCTACTCGAGTAGGTCTCTTCTCAGGGGTCTACGCCCCAACTCTAGTCTGTAAACCTCGCCAAGAGTGGTAATGTCACGACCCAACTAGGGGTCGTGACGAGTACCCGATACTTGTACCGAGCACCCCCTTATCTCGCATCATATTCTTATTACTAAGTGGGCCATATGAAGTATACCATACATTGTTTTTTGTCACTCGACATTAACATTAACAGCAAAATCATAAACGTACGCTTTTAAACTTTACTAGCACCTTATACAGTGACGAAGGCCCTCAAAAGTACAAAACATCTAACTGTACATGTCTGTCTACGAGCCTCTAAACATAATACATAGCATCACAAAAAGGACCGGATACTGCCGAGTCCGGACATGTACACAAAAGTAGTACCAATAAGCTGGAGCCCCGAAAGAACTGGAGCACTCTCAATATACCGCTGGTGGAGATCCTAAGGATCAAGTCCGCCAACCTGCTTACCTGCGCGGCATGAAACGCAGCGTCCGCAAGAAGGGACGTCAGTACGAATGATGTACCGAGTATGTAAGGCATGAATAGTAAAATAAGATCATACTAGAAAGCATAAAACATAGCATAGAGAAGGAGGGATATAATCCGTACCTCTGTTTGCCTCTTAAGGCAGATACTTATGCAATTTAACTTTACCTCTAGAAATAACATATAGTCATCTCAAGTACACTGCCCGACCGCGTAGGTACGGTGTAATACTGCCCGACCCCATAGGTACGGTGTAGTGCTGCCCGACCATAGAGGTACGGTGTAACTTTATCTGAGCATACCATGGCGTAAAGGAATAAGCTGTTCATCTAAATGCCCCTTAGGGCGGATGCCATGCATGCTAGCTTTAAAAATAATATGTAAAAATCTGTAAGTAAACTGCCCGACCATATAGGTGCGGTGTAATGCTGCCAGTCCCAATAGGAACGGTGTATATACTGCCCGTCCATGTAGGAACGGTGTGTGAGCCCGCGTCCAGGCCTCCCGCGTCCGGGGTATAAGCTGCCCACTATAGTGGTGTGTATATCTGCCCGGCCGCCCGTTGGACGGCACGGTGTCATAAAATAACTCATACATAAGTATAAAGCATGCATGAGAGCCCAAGTGAAAGCTAAAACTCTATCGGAGTGACATAAGGTCGGAAACTTCCGATTGCGTTATGGAATAATCATCATGACTTTTCCTCGCCTTGAAGGGACTAGTATTATAAGGCGAGACTATCAACGAAGAATAGCGTTAAGGGAAAACATAGGACAAGGTCATCAACATCATAACTCACTCACTTGAAGTCTTTAGAAACTCGGGTCATAACTGATAGCATCCATGGTAGCTCAGAATTATTGAAGGACGTGGATGAAGATATGGAAGTTCCAAGAAGACCCATGACAAGATCTCAAACAAGGAAATTGCAAGACAAGCTTAATGGGCTGCAATCAACAATTCAAAAGTGTCTTGTGATGGAAGAAGAGCTCCAGCCCAATTCAGATTTTTTCCTCAAGTCTTACACTTATTTGGAGGCCCAAATTAAAGTCCAAAGTGAGATGAAATGAGGCCCAAATCAGCCCCAAAAGAAGAAGTTTCCAGCAGCCCAAATTGGCCCAAATTAGTTTCTAGAATAAATAATTAATTGTTGTTTTAATCTATGTTGACTTGCTTTGGTCCAAGTGTGGGTAGTCTTCTAGGTTGTTTTAATCTATGTTGACTACATTGGTCCTAGTGTGGGAAGTCTTCTATGTTTCTAGGGAAGATAATTCCCATTTATTTCTATTTGGACTAGTTCCTTCCTTTACAACTATATATAGGGGTGATTGTCATCCATTGTAAATCAGATTTTGAAGAATATATTATATTGAGAGTTCTTTTGAACCTTTGTGGCATTACTTTAGGATTTATCTTTCAACCTAACTAGTTCCTAGTTCAAGGTAGTAAGATAATTTCTTCGTTGATATCTTTGATTTCTTTTTGGTATTCTTTCGAAGGCGGTTAGTTCTAAATACTAATTGTTGTCCTAAGTTACTCACAAAGCGGTCAGGATCCTAATCTACTGTTTTTGATTTGTTGTCTCAAGTAAAGGCGTTAGATTTCTTCCTATAAATCTATACGTTGTTACTTGGATCTTGTCAAGACATTAGAACTAACGTTCTTGAAAATTCGTGGATTGTTCCTTCGAATTTCCCATATCTTTTATTTTCTAGTTTTTAGATTCTTTTCTATATTTGCTTCCGCACTTCTTATATTTTAATTATAAATTTGGGATCTCCCTAACCTCGTTATTATCAAGTGGTATCAGAGCGGTTCTATCAAGATTCCGTTCTTGATAATCATGGGGATTTCTTGAAGAAAAAAAAAGAGCAAAAAAAAAAAAAAAAAAGTACTGTAGCAGTGAACAGTGACGAAAAAAAAAGTTTAGTGTTTGCTCTCCAAGAAATTTCTTCCATCTATTTGTTTTCTAAAGATTAAGATAGAAAATAAGAAGAGGGGATCCTAAATCTTTAAAGCTAAGAAGCAATCAATTTTTTTTCTTGCTCCTTTAAAAAAAAAAAGTCCTTTTTGTTCGAGTCTTGTTTCAACTAAATTCTAATTCTTTCTAGGATTGGTTCTTCACTTTTTTTTAGTGCCCTAAAATTCTTTATTTTACTACTAAGGGCTTGATTCTAGTGGGGTTTAATTATAAATCCACAAAGTGTTTTCCCAAAAGTTATTTGAGGGGAAAAAGGCAAGAGTGGGTGAGAATAATTGAGGAAAAAAGCCAAAAAAAAAAAAAAAACTGAGTGATACATTTTCTTTAAAATAACTATGTCTTTCACAATTGCAAGAATCTATGATTATGAAGGATTGGCCAAGTGCGGCAGTAATCATGTGGTACTACCAAGATTGTGCATGTGTGCTAGTAAAGAAACATACCTACAATGGGAATACTATATGGAGCATATATTTGCTTGTAACAATTTTTGGGAGATGGAAAAATTGGAGTTTGCCACAAGGGCATTGTCCTTGAAATTACGGAAGATAGTCGATGATTATCGTAATCCTCATTGGGTGAAATTTAATCGGCTACTTTTGACGTGGAGTGATTTAAAGGAGGAATTGAGGCGCATTCATTCTATAACACTGTCCCAAGATGAAGCTAACTCCAAAAGTCCTATTCGTTCCAATAAGATGGTTAAGTATGTAATCTTCCAAGAGGAGGAGTCAAGTTGTGAACAAAAGAGTGACTCTTCATCATGTGTAACTTCTCTTACACTAACAGAAGTTCCTAAACCTCCAGAAAAAAGAGAAGATGAGAGAATAAAAGAACTGAGTGAAAAAGAAAATTATAAGGAAGAGAGATACAAAATTGGGTGGAGTAAGGGAGTGCAAAATGGTAACTCAAGAGAGGAAAAAGGAAAGTTTCAGTTGAGAAAAGCGAGTGAGTTGTCACAAGAAAAGAATGGAGATAAAAACAAAAGCAAGAGTGAAAAGAATGAGAGTGAAGGCAGAGATGTTAGAACAAAAAGTGTTTTGTTACAAGAATTGAGAAAATCAAAAGAGAGCTTAAGTGAGAATGGTTCTTGTTTATCTTCTAACCTCCTTACTCTTTGTCTTTCTAGTGTTTTTGAATCTACATTGCAGGTTTCGGAACAAGCGCCCATGCGGTCTTTAGAACAGCAAAGAAAAGAGATAAAGACCTTATGTTGCCAAGAAGATTCCGCAAAATTTTCAAGTGCTACATCACATGTAGACCAAGGTAGAGGATCCTTTAAGGAAGCAACTTGTGGTAAAATGGCTAAACCTAATACTTTATGTGCTTTAAAAGCCATTGAATGTGAAGGAATTGTAGGTAAGAGTTGTGATAATTCAATTTTTGAATCTGTTGTTTCATCACCTATGGATGAGAGTTATTCTCCTTGTTTAGGTCATTCTTTATTTGACTCTAGTGATGCAGTTGTTGATGAGAACTCATTCATGTCTAATGTGCACTATGCTAGTAATCTTTTAGTTGTAGCAATGGAAGGGGATATGACTAATCTCATTAGTCAAGGTTTTAAATTGTGTGACAACCCATTGTGGGATGATAATAAAGATGAGTTTGCAGTTTATTTTTGTCCACTTTGGGATACCAATGAAGGAAGAAAAGATGGTGAAATTCCCAATGAAGATAATGAGACACATGAAGCTTTTGGTGTCTTAGATATTAAGGAAGTTGAGCTAAATACAGGATATAGTCACTCAAGTGTGGAAAAGGATAAGTGCTCACACTTTGCTAATTTCACAATATCTTTATCTTGTTTCGTCGATCCTTTTTTGCAGGTTTATTCCAAGCCACTTCTTGAGGAAATTACTTTTGGTCCATATCTTGATTATGGTATATCTAATGGTGAAGTTAAATTATTTAGCAAGAGCAAATATGGTATGTTTTCCTTGTATTCATACGCTTTTGGTCTAGCTAATGACCCTCTGCAATTTAAAGAGCTTATGAATTGTGTTTTTAGTGCTTGTGTTGGTGATTACATTTTCCTGTTAGCTGATGTTATACTTGGACTTTTAAAAGGAGTGTTTGTGCATAAAAATAATAAGTGGATTAAATGGTTGCATGGTCACTACCTTGTGTTACTCATACCAAGTGGTTGTTGTGTTTTTCTACTTATTGTGATTATCATGTTGGTTGCAGGAAAATATCAAGATTCAAGGACGAGAATAATCTTTAAGAGAGGAAGAATGATAATAACCATGAAGGCTCAATGCATTAAATAGAAAATAAGGTCACCACCAAGATTCGAGACGAATCTTCTTTAAGAGGGGGAGAATGATAGCATCCATGGTAGCTCAGAATTATTGAAGGACGTGGATGAAGATATGGAAGTTCCAAGAAGACCCATGACAAGATCTCAAACAAGGAAATTGCAAGACAAGCTTAATGGGCTGCAATCAACAATTCAAAAGTGTCTTGTGATGGAAGAAGAGCTCCAGCCCAATTCAGATTTTTTCCTCAAGTCTTACACTTATTTGGAGGCCCAAATTAAAGTCCAAAGTGAGATGAAATGAGGCCCAAATCAGCCCCAAAAGAAGAAGTTTCCAGCAGCCCAAATTGGCCCAAATTAGTTTCTAGAATAAATAATTAATTGTTGTTTTAATCTATGTTGACTTGCTTTGGTCCAAGTGTGGGTAGTCTTCTAGGTTGTTTTAATCTATGTTGACTACATTGGTCCTAGTGTGGGAAGTCTTCTATGTTTCTAGGGAAGATAATTCCCATTTATTTCTATTTGGACTAGTTCCTTCCTTTACAACTATATATAGGGGTGATTGTCATCCATTGTAAATCAGATTTTGAAGAATATATTATATTGAGAGTTCTTTTGAACCTTTGTGGCATTACTTTAGGATTTATCTTTCAACCTAACTAGTTCCTAGTTCAAGGTAGTAAGATAATTTCTTCGTTGATATCTTTGATTTCTTTTTGGTATTCTTTCGAAGGCGGTTAGTTCTAAATACTAATTGTTGTCCTAAGTTACTCACAAAGCGGTCAGGATCCTAATCTACTGTTTTTGATTTGTTGTCTCAAGTAAAGGCGTTAGATTTCTTCCTATAAATCTATACGTTGTTACTTGGATCTTGTCAAGACATTAGAACTAACGTTCTTGAAAATTCGTGGATTGTTCCTTCGAATTTCCCATATCTTTTATTTTCTAGTTTTTAGATTCTTTTCTATATTTGCTTCCGCACTTCTTATATTTTAATTATAAATTTGGGATCTCCCTAACCTCGTTGTTATCAATAACCAAGAAGTAGCATTAAAGATCAATAACTAGCTTGACACTTTCACCCTCGTATTGTGTCCTTAGCTCAAGACACTTAGTCGTGGAATCACTCTTTTCATACTCATCATAGATATACTCTTTTCCTTAACATCATCGTTATCATTATTATCATAGAAATACTATCCTTAGAATAGTTGTAACACTTATCGGGTAATAACTGAACAGTAGGGAAGAATCCGGGAACAATGGGCCCACCTCGGGTCAAATGAGGCGGCGTACTAAATTTTCATATATTACATGTCATGGCGTTACTTGTGAGGGTTTTAAAGTAATCAGGTCCTCTTTATGCAAGTTCTAGAGGTTTAGGAAGGTTTTTCAACATTTTGCACAACTTCTAGTTCAATTCCATTGAATGAAAAAGGGGAAACTTTAGGTGCGGGTTCCGGAGAATAGGGTTATCCCCGAGGCTCGTATCCAACTTATTACGTCTAAGACATGCCATAGAAGGAAGGATAAAGGCTTACATACCTCTTTCCGCCCCTTTTGCTACTCCAAATTCAAGTCGCAAATCCGCCAAAATCTACAAATTGGTCACATTTACCAAACTTTGGTTAGAGCATTTGGAATTGGAATCTTAAAGTAACATTTGTCTACCGAAATTTCGGCAGCACTTCCCCTGTAAATACTCCATCCCACCAAGTTCAACTTGGCCAATTTCAATCATCAACAATCCCAGGAATTCAACCCGGCCAAATTATCAATAACAAAGCCAACAACCATACTAACAATTTCGATAACCGACCCAAAGTACATTCTAACAATTCAATCAATATACAATTCCCTTCAAGACCTTCCAACTTTAACAAAACAATAACGACCTAATAGTTCATACACCAACAACATCATACTAGTCTCATTATCTTCCATGCATTCAAGAACAATATTTTCAATTTACATAATCTCTAAAGCAAGTCTCCAACTACCATAATTTCTCTAAGATCATTAAGCTTTTCATTAGCAATCTAGAATCCACAATCAACACAATTTCACTCTTTAACCATTAAATCCTTATTTTACATCATGGAACTTACCATAACAACAATTACAATACTAAGTAAAATTAATTCACCACACCTTTCCACAACCTACACCATTCGGCCAACACACCCCATATACATATTTTCATGAATCTCCATATTTTCTATACTTTATAACAATAACCAACACACAACATAACACAACACAACACACAACACATACACACTCACGGCTTGGCTATGAAAGTCACGGCCACACACACACACCTTCATAACACATACATTTCATCCATCTTTATACTCTACAACACACTTAAGCATCTATAATATATAAGAAAAAGCTCAAATCTTACCTCTTTTACTTTGAATCTTCACTTGGCTACACTTGTAAACTTGCCAAGATTTGTGTTTCCCTTGCTCCAAAGAACTCTTCACTAGGTTAAGAACCCTTCAAGGAATTGTTTAGCTAGGAGAGGTAAATTGTTGATGAAAAAATTCCCAAAGTTCTTATTGCTCTTGCTATGGCCGAAATGGCCTAGGAGTTTCTCTCCTCTTCCTTTTATTCTTTGCCTTCTCTTGAACTTTCTAGAGAATTAATGAAATAAGATGACTTAGTCATCTTTTAAATTGTTTCATTGAATTCATATGTGGGATTAAGCCCACCACCATGTTGGACGGCCAAGCATGGCCCAACACCACAAGCCCACTTTTTTTTTTCTATTTTTGTACTTCATGAAAAATTAATTTTTTTTCCAAATTCCAAATTTTCTCTTCGTCTTCCTCCATGTTCTCCACGAATCATATTGCGAATTTCCCTTTATGCCCTTGACCTTTCTTAATATTCCCACTCCCAAATTCTTCATAGCAACTCATATGCTTAACAAAATAAAAGTAAGGCCTTGCTTGTCATCTTCCCGCAATTACCTTGAATTACCCGATTGTACAAAAATGCGGGATATAGCATCCTCCCCCCCTTTAGAACATTCGTCCTCGAATGTTAAACTAGCCTCATAGTGTATTGTAATACTTCGGGGAGGTCTCCTTTGTAGATACCTCACATATCACTTAACATATCCATTTTAGGAGCTTAGGTTTCCTTTAAGTCGTAGGTCAATTGATTTAGCTCCGAACGTTGGCTCTGCGTTAACAAGTCTCTATTGTTGGATCTTGAATCGTCATAATCCATTTTAAGTCCAACATGTCCTCCCCCCCCCCCCCTTTGTTAAGAGGGTCTGCACACGCCTATGCCCTTTTAAGTAATCGTCGCTTCCCGCGATATTTTACCATTGTAATTCCTTCTTCGTAGAGTTTGTCACGTTTATTCACTTGTTAGATATGTTCCCGTGTATCACCGCATTAGGCCTTTCTAGCCTTGTGGGTTCGGGATCGGTCTTACCCTGTGACATCCATACTCATACCCTTCATTGCGTCCTCTGAATTTCATTCAGCTTGCGCATGCTATGTGTCGCGACACTGCTTGTTAGGGTTCTTCAGTCACCGATAAGATGTCACGGATATATATATACATTTCCACCACTAATTTACTTACAGCCATTCCCAAAAGCTAATCAAACTTTCCCTGATCTTGGATACCCTTTCTGTCATGCTTTCTCCCCTTCTGCTAGTCTAGTCCGCCTCTGCCTGCAGGACTTCTGTAGGGTTCCTAACCACTCCACACACTCTAATTTACATTGGGCTACCTAATCTCACATTCGTCTCTTGTTCCCATATTTATGAAAATTTCAGCACATTACCCAGGGGGTCACCCATCATGGAATTGCTCCCACCTGAGCACGCTTAACCTCGAAACTTTAACGTATTTTTGTGTCTTAGTATTAATATTTTAACCCCCATTCTCCCGGACTATCTTTATCACATCACTAGGGGCGGTTTGGGGTTTTGACAACTTCCGAGACGCCCTCGTAACGTATTTTTCTTTTTCAATTGCTATTTTAGCCTGCGTAGTCACTATTACTCACCTTTTTCCTATGTATACAGCTACTCTTCGTTTCGAATTCCCAATTTCCCATAAGTTCAGTAATATAAGAGCGGTACATGATAAGGTAGAGTCTAGATCAATTTACACACGCGTATAATAGAAAAATATCAATAGTGTACCTTTAGCCGCGTCTGGGGAAGGTTCAGGATCCTGCCGTCCTGTCAATGCATATATACGGTGCGGGGGACCGGCTGAACTGGGTATCTCTCCTCTACCTCGGCCACGGCCTGCTGGGGCCTGGGAAGATTGTCCAGGAGGGCGCACGGACGATGATGAACCTGCTACCGATCCCATGGGCTGACTCGCACCTCTACCTGGCATCGAGGGGCAGTCACGCATCATATGCCCCGTCTGTCCAAAAGAATAACAAGCATTCGAACCCAGACGACACTATCCCAAATGCATCCTACCACACCGGTTACACTGTGGTGGGGGCGGCCTCGTCTTACCAGATCCACTGCCGTACTGGGGGCTCGAAATCCTGGACTGCTCCTGTGTCTGACCCCCTCTATACTCACTGCTGGCTCCAAAAGATCTGGCCCTTTTTCTGGAGCTCCTATCTACATGACGCTCGCTCTTCTGCAACGGATGTTGTTCCTCCAGGTTCTGGGCGTGGGCCTGAATACGAGCAATGGTCATCCCGTCCTGGAGTGAAGCTGTCAAACATTCCTTAATTAAGTGTGGCCCCAATCCACTCACAAACCGGTGTACGTGATCCCCCATATCAGCTATCATGGCTGGGGCGTACCTGGCCAACGAGTTAAAGTGAAGGCTATATTCTCGGACACTCATATTTCCCTGTTTAAGATTCAAAAACATATCAGCTCGAGCCCGTCGAACCTCCGGCGGTAAGAAATGTCGTAGAAATGCCTCCGTAAACTCCTGCCAGACTGGGGGAGGGGCATTTGCTCCCCTAGAGGATATCCAGCTGTTATACCATAACACTGCCACGTCCCGCAACCTGTAAGATGCCAATTCCACTGACTCTGTATCCGAAACATGTATTATTCTCAGTGTCCTTAACATCTCATCTATGAAATTCTGCGGGTCTTCCTCTGGTTTCGAGCCATAGAACTCCGGAGGTTTCAGGGTGATAAAGTCGCGGGCCCTTGCACTCACCGCCCTATCCCCCAGGTTTACATCTTGCCGCTGAGCCTGTGCGGCAACTAGTTGGGTCAATAACTGGATGGCCTCTGCCATCTGGAGGCCCGGGGCCGCTGGCGGTGGGACTGGAGGTGCGGGAGCTGGAGCTGGAACTCTTTCCTGCTCTGCTGGTGCAGGGGGAGCAGGAAAGGTTTGAGGGGGAGCTTCATTATGAGACTCGTCTCCTTCTAGCTCCCGTTCAACTCTATTTCCGGCCACCTTTTTGCCCTTCTGGGCCCCCGTAGCTTTCCTCTTCATCGACATCACTGAAACCATAACATAGCATTAGGAAAAGGGTACGGAAACCTGGTAGCATAGCTCTATCGCACGATCCAGAATAGAAATAAGGTCAGACTTCCTAAATGCCCTGTAGCCTCCTGTTTATAAGTGTGGCGCGCTACACACCCATAAATAGGACTCTACTGGACACGGCTCGTAGACAAACCCCTAGGACCGAACTGCTCTGATACCACTTCTGTCACGACCCAACTAGGGGCCGTGACGAGTACCCGATACTTGTACCGAGCACCCCCTTATCTCGCATCATATTCTTATTACTAAGTGGGCCATATGAAGTATACCATACATTTTTTTTTGTTACTCGACATTAACATTAACAGCATAATCATAAACGTACGCTTTTAAACTTTACTAGCACCTTATACAGTGACGAAGGCCCTCAAAAGTACAAAACATCTAACTGTACATGTCTGTCTACGAGCCTCTAAACATAATACATAGTATCACAAAAAGGACCGGATACTGCCGAGTCCGGACATGTACACAAAAGTAGTACCAATAAGCTGGAGCCCCGAAGGAACTGGAGCACTCTCAATATACCACTGGTGGAGCTCCTAAGGATCAAGTCCGCCAACCTGCTTACCTGCGCGGCATGAAACGCAGCGTCCGCAAGAAGGGACGTCAGTACGAATGATGTACCGAGTATGTAAGGCATGAATAGTAAAATAAGATCATACTAGAAAGCATAAAACATAGCATAGAGAAGGAGGGATATAATATGTACCTCTGTTAGCCTCTTAAGGCAGATACTTATGCAATTTAACTTTACCTCTAGAAATAATATATAGTCATCTCAAGTACACTGCCCGATCGCGTAGGTACGGTGTAATACTGCCCGACCCCATAGGTACGGTGTAGTGCTGCCCGACCATAAAGGTATGGTGTAACTTTATCTGAGCATACCATGGGGTAAAGGAATAAGCTGTTCATCTGAATGCCCCTTAGGGCGGATGCCATGCATGCTAGCTTTAAAAATAATATGTAAAATTCTGTAAGTAAACTGCCCGACCATATAGGTGCGGTGTAATGCTGCCCGTCCCAATAGGAACGGTGTATATACTGCCTGTCCATGTAGGAACGGTGTGTGAGCCCGCGTCCAGGCCTCCCGCGTCCGGGGTATAAGCTGCCCACTATAGTGGTGTGTATATCTGCCCGGCCGCCCGTTGGACGGCACGGTGTCATAAAATAACTCATATATAAGTATAAAGCATGCATGAGAGCCCAAGTGAAAGCTACAACTCTATCGGAGTGACATAAGGTCGGAAACTTCCGATTGCGTTATGGAATAATCATCATGACTTTGCCTCGCCTTGAAGGGACTAGTATTATAAGGCGAGACTATCAACGAAGAATAGCGTTAAGGGAAAACATAGGACAAGGTCATCAACATCATAAATCACTCACTTGAAGTCTTTAGAAACTCGGGTCATAACCAAGAAGTAGCATTAAAGATCAATAACTAGCTTGACACTTTCACCCTCGTATTGAGTCCTTAGCTCAAGACTCTTAGTCGTGGAATCACTCTTGTCATACTCATCATAGATATACTCTCTTCCTTAACATCATCGTTATCATTATTATCATAGAAATACTATCCTTAGAATAGTTGTAACACTTATCGGGTAATAACTGAACAGTAGGGAAGAATCCGGGAACAATGGGCCCACCTCGGGTCAAATGAGGCGGCGTACTAAATTTTCATATATTACATGTCATGGCGTTACTTGTGAGGGTTTTAAAGTAATCGGGTCCTCTTTATGCAAGTTCTAGAGGTTTAGGAAGGTTTTTCAACATTTTGCACAACTTTTAGTTCAATTCCATTGAATGAAAAAGGGGAAACTTTAGGTGCGGGTTCCGGAGAATAGGGTTATCCCCGAGGCTCGTATCCAACTTATTACGTCTAAGACATGCCATAGAAGGAAGGATGAAGCCTTACATACCTCTTTCCGCCCCTTTTGCTACTCCAAATTCAAGTCGCAAATCCGCCAAAATCTACAAATTGGTCACATTTACCAAACTTTGGTTTGAGCATTTGGAATTGGAATCTTAAAGTAACATTTGTCTACCGAAATTTCGGCAGCACTTCCCCTGTAAATACTCCATCCCACCAAGTTCAACTTGGCCAATTTCAATCATCAACAATCCCGGGAATTCAACCCGGCCAAATTATCAATAACAAAGCCAACAACCATACTAACAATTTCGATAACCGACCCAAAGTACATTCTAACAATTCAATCAATATACAATTCCCTTCAAGACCTTCCAACTTTAATAAAACAATAACGACCTCATAGTTCATACACCAACAACATCATACTAGTCTCGTTATCTTCCATGCATTCAAGAACAATATTTTCAATTTACATAATCTCTAAAGCAAGTCTCCAACTACCATAATTTCTCTAAGATCATTAAGCTTTTCATTAGCAATCTAGAATCCACAATCAACACAATTTCACTCCTTAACCATTAAATCCTTATTTTACATCATGGAACTTACCATATCAACAATTACAATACTAAGTAAAATTAATTCACCACACCTTTCCACAACCTACACCATTCGGCCAACACACCCCATATACATATTTTCATGAATCTCCATATTTTCTATACTTTATAACAATAACCAACACACAACATAACACAACACAACACACAACACATACACACTCACGGCTTGGCTATGAAAGTCACGGCCACACACACACACCTTCATAACACATACATTTCATCCATCTTTATACTCTACAACACACTTAAGCATCTATAATATATAAGAAAAAGCTCAAGTCTTACCTCTTTTACTTTGAATCTTCACTTGGCTACACTTGCAAACTTGCCAAGATTTGTGTTTCCCTTGCTCCAAAGAACTCTTCACTAGGTTAAGAACCCTTCAAGGAATTGTTTAGCTAGGAGAGGTAAATTGTTGATGAAAAAATTCCCAAAGTTCTTATTGCTCTTGCTATGGCCGAAATGGCCTAGGAGTTTCTCTCCTCTTCCTTTTATTCTTTGCCTTCTCTTGAACTTTCTAGAGAATTAATGAAATAAGATGACTTAGTCATCTTTTAAATTGTTTCATTAAATTCATATGTGGGCTTAAGCCCACCACCATGTTGGACGGCCAAGCATGGCCCAACACCACAAGCCCACTTTTTTTTTCTATTTTTGTACTTCATGAAAAATTAAATTTTTTTCCAAATTCCAAATTTTCCCTTCGTCTTCCTCCATGTTCTCCACGAATCATATTGCGAATTTCCCTTTATGCCCTTGACCTTTCTTAATATTCGCACTCCCAAATTCTTCATAGCAACTCATATGCTTAACAAAATAAAAGTAAGGCCTTGCTTGTCATCTTTCCGCAATTACCTTGAATTACCCGATTGTACAAAAATGCGGGATATAACAAGTAACACCAGCGACAGCCTACTGGGCATCTAGATGGAGTAGAACACGGGCCATAGTATCTTGCATAGTCTGATCAGAAGTAATCTTGGGTTGTGTCCGTGCTGGGGCCACACCATCCTCGACGGCCTGGTCTCGATCCCGCTGATCCTCAGGCTCCGGAGACAGAGATCTCTCGCGCGTTCTACCGCAGGAGCCCTGCCCCTTGCTGGGGCAGCCCCGCGGCCCCTGGATTTGCTACGTCCTCTGGATGTCGCTCGCTCCATGGTGCCAGCCGTAGCTATGGGCTCTGGCACCTGACCTCGGGCTATAGTAGCTTGAGTCCTCACCATCTGTGAGAGAAGAGATAAGAGTCAAATACCAATTTGCTTGTTCCAGATACCAATTAGAATAAAGTAGCGGGAAAGAATGAAAGAAAGTGAGATTTCCTAAATGTCCTATAGCCTCTCACGGATAAGTACAGAGCTCATCGTACTGATCCATGAGACTCTACTAGACACGCTCTTGTATTATAGACCAGGTGACCTAGGGCTCTAATACCAACTTAGCACGACCCAATTTAGCTAAGTCGTCCAGGCACTTACCTTTTCCACCTCGGTAAGCGAACCCTCAACCCAACGATAGTAAAACGTAAATAAATAACTAAATAAGTGAAAGAGAATAAATCTCGTGCTCAACTTGTGGACTCTAAGCTGTACTGATAGCGAATATCAGGCACGGGAGACGGAAGTAGATCCCACCTAAAGTTCTGCATTCATAAAAGATGTATGAATGCAAATGCAATGCTGTGTACACATCTACTCCGGACGGAAGTATTGACGTCTCGGTAGCACAACCCGGGATGACTCACAAAGTCTAAGTACAACTCATCCCGGATCTTTGCCCAATAGATAGACGAGACTCCGAATCTTTACCCATGGAGGATTTTCATCAGCACAACCTAGGGGGACCCGCGGAGTCCATGTACCTCACGGCTCCGGCACAAACCTCGGCAACTGCTACCACTCAATCCACGATTCCGGGACAACCATCGGATATCGGACTCTCACGTCACTCTCATCCAAACTGAGCCCAGCTCATCACAGTGTTTTCTCAAGTATCAGCAATGTATCAACATTATATCATGAAGGATGAGAATGCGTGTAATGTATGATTCAACATCAATAATTAGATCAATATCACAAGTACCAAGCATGGGTAAGCCAACAATATCATGAAAGACTACACAAGTCATATAGAACACTATCCTCATATCAAATGTCAACAAGCAAGATACTACAATATCACGATCAAGATATAACAATTGTCTCCAATATCTATAGTCACCAAGTGGCATCAGGCCAACAACAACAGAACAATCAAGTCACAACACAATGGGGTGGCTAGCCCCAATCGCACAACAGGGCCCAAAACTTTCTCCGACAATATCATCTAAATATATGCTTCGCTAAATGAAGTCTCACCATAGGGTAAGCCATAACCTACCTGGATGGCCGAACAGTAATAACACTAACAATCACGCCTTAGCCTTCCCTTTTCCTGAGCCTCAAGATCAATAAAGTCTAAGCATATTCGAAATCTATATTAGAAATCATGAAGATCGATACTTATATTCCTATCATTCAAAGGGTCAAAAACCAACCCTAGAATTTGGGGAAACGGGGCTCACAAGGGCAAAACGGGAAATTTGGGGGTAAATTATCCAATTAAACACTAGGTGATCAAAACCCATCAACTAATTGCTAAAATAACTCAAGGATTCATCCAATTTCGAATTCCAAGCAAAACCCCCAATTTTGGGTATAAACCCTGACTCTTAAACTCAAGAATTCAAAACTAATAATGGAAGGTATATGACTAACAACCTTAGATACATCATAATCTAGCATAAACCCAACTGATTTCGTCATTTAGAAGCCTAAATAGAACATTCATTAAACCCACTTTAATCTTCATCACTTAATGAACTAACAAGGGAAAGGGATTCTAAGATGATTATGAATAATGAATTAGCAAGGAGATTAGACGGACTTACCACCGAGAACCTTCTCCAAGAATCCTCTAGAATTTCTCCCCAAAGCTTAATTTTTGGAATAGTAATAAATGATAGACTAAGGGCTTTTAATACACACTTAATGAATATAACAGGCCCGATATCGATACAACGGCATCGGGACCGCTACGACGGCACAGCCCCGACGTCCACTCTGACCGTCGAGACGGTCAGGCCACAAAAGAACTTGCCACCTCAGCGGCTATCCCATCGCTATGGCGGTGCCGCGGGGATGGTACTGTTACCGCCCTAGCGGACACCAGTACTAGAAATGCCCAAAACTTATCTCAATCTCAACCGAAATCCCAACTAATACCCGAGGCCATCTGCTCATGAACCACATACACAGACACACATAAAACCACGCTACAAACACACTCATGTCCTCGGAATTCCCAACGCAGGTCTCGTTGACCAAGTCAACCCTCGATACCTCAATTCTAACTTCCCAACCCAAGTCCCAAAATGCATCTGAGTGCATTGAAAACCTAACTAGATATACATACAAGTTCTAAAAGACCATCCGGACCTCTCGAAATCGAAGGATTTTCGAAAAAGGTCTGTTTACCCAAAAGTCAACTTTGAGTCAACTCTTTTTCACTTTAAGCCTAAATTTTCACAAAAAGTCGCCCGAATCAAATCTAAGGACCTCAGAAAGCGTGTCAATGGACCCCTCGGGTCAAAAGTGAGCTAACCAAGCTCGGGGAAGGGGCGAAAATGCTGGAAAGACTATAACGACAAAGCAGATCGTTACTGTTACACCTCGAAAAATTTTCCGTTCATGCACAGTGAATAGACTGACGAAGGGCACGACGTATACGACGTTTTGATAAGTAAGAAATAACATTTCATGATCCTAATTGAGATTTCAAAGATATTCGAAGTAAAAGAAGAAAGTTTGCCAAGAGGAGGCAAGGCATACGAGATGTATCGGAAAGGATTTACGAGTAACGAGTTAATGATGCTTTGGAGAAGAGTTATAATGTCCCTTAGATTGTTAATGAGGTGATAAACAGGTGCTAAGGAGGTTCCAAGGGATTGGAGATCAAACGAGTCGACGAGAACGAACTTCGGAAAACTGGGCAATATACGGCCAAACATACTGGCCGTATGTTCAACCGTATAATCAGCCCAGATTAGCATCCCCCTCTGGACCAAATCTACGGCCAGACATACGGTCAGTATAACTTATACGGACCGTATGTTGGTCCGTAGAAACTGGTCGGGTCAGATTTTGTGTATTTAATAAGGGACCAAGTTCATTTCATTTCATTTCCCTTTCACACCCCTTCTCTCTAGAACTCTCTAGAACACTTTTCCCAAAAGAATTCAAGGGATATTCATGATCAATCTCATAAATCCAAGGGAATCAAGTGTAAGAAACTCATTAAAGATCATCCAAGCCAAGAAATTTCATTGGAGATAAACTAGGGTTTTGGCTCAAGTGAAGTATTTCCATCCAAAGGTTATTCCTACAACATCTAAGGTACGATTTATGGTATTTCCATGGTGTTTAAGGTATTTGAAAGTTGAAAAACTTGGGTTGTAGAAGAATATAGAAAAAGAATGGGTCATGAATGTGGGAATAGTGTCATTTTGTGTAATAGCTTGAATTGAGTCATGATTCTTGATGTGATGTGATATGGTTATGTTATAAATGATATTAAGGACATGGGATAAGCATTATATGTGAGAAAACATACTAGTATACTATGACCATGATTATGGATGAATCGAAGTGGAATTATGAATGAGGGTAGTGTAGATGAATGAAGATTGTTGGTTATGATATTGTGAATAATGTTATTATAAATGTTTGGGAGTTGATATACAATATGGGGAAGGTTGTATAAACAAAGGAAATGCTGCCCAATTTTCTCTAGCCTTAGTAAGCACGTTCATGTAATCGATTAGCTAATGTGAATTCTCTTGAAGGTAGAAACGTGAGCATTGAAGGAGAACAATCAAGCGATGGAAATTATTAAGCGAAAGAGGTATGTAAGGCTAGTCCTTTCTTTCTAAGGCATGACTCTTATGATATGAATCCTCATATCTTTCCATGATTTTCCTACGTATTGAAAACTATGAGTCTACGAGTATAAAAAGCTTCATACAAGATAAAGAAAAGAGATACGTTAAGAGTATGACAATACCGATGAGGAATCTACGTCTAGAAGTCCTAAAGCTCATGATACGATATTCCTACGAAGCTAATGATCCTTATATGATTCCTATGATATTATTGCCCTACCTCTCCATGATTTTCTTACATTCCGGGAATTATGAGACCATATTGATAAAGAGCCTCTTATGAGATAAAGATGAGAAATATGTCATGAATGCGATAATAATGATGGTAAGTTTAAGCCTAGAGATTCTAAAGCAAGATATGATGTCTATGAAGTTAAAGATCCTACTTACGACCCCTTGATGTTGTTCAGGATGTACACTCACCTTAAAATGTTAGTTCCTTCAAGGTGAGATATGATGAATATGATTACTCCATAATTAAGTCGGGGGTTCTCGACCTTATGTCACCCCGCCATTGTTATAAATTGTCTATAAGCTCTAATGCATGTTCTATGACCAATGTTCCGAAAAATTACGAGTCTATGTTCATAGGGGGTTTCATATGAGATAAAGGTAGGAGATATGATATAGATACGGTAATGGTAATGATGAGCCTAAGTTTAGAGATTATAAAGCCCATCCTACGATATTTTTACGAACTTGATGCTACGAATATGATACGATTTTCTGTCACGACCCAACCCCGTAGGCCGTGACTAGTGCCCGAGCTAGACACCCATATGTACCTGTCGACATAACGACATACGCGAGCCGACGAGGCTGCCACTGTATATATTATTATTCTACGCAAGCCGATAAGGCTGCCACTACATATTAGAATGGTACGCAAGCCCACAAGGCTGCCGCTACGAAATGATGATATATACAAGCCGGCAAGGTTGCTACAACAACATAACAATAAATGCAAGCCGGCAAGGTTTCTATAGCGACGGAACACTCATAAGGATCATATACACAACTGGCCACATCAGAGTACAACCCACATATATGTTTACAGACCTCTAAGAGTTCCAACAGTGAAATATGACGGGACAGGGCCCCGTCGTACCCTTGGACAACATATACATATATACATCGAAAGGATGTCTATACCAAAATCTAGGCTCCGGAACAACGGAGCTCTCCAAGATAGCAGAAAGGGAATCCTAAGCTGGCGGATCACCAAAGCGAGTATCTGCACCTGCGGGCATGAAACGCAGCCCCCCGAAGAAAGGGGGTCAGTACAGAATATGTACTGAGCATGTAAAGCATGAAATACAGTAAACAGGATCATAATTGAAATCCGAAGTACAAAAAATGAGTACAATAGTCAGAATACCAAAATACTTACTTTTAAAACATAGTTCATGTATATCAATATCATATATCATATCCGGCCCCATTATGGGACTCGGTGAACATGGTCGCCACCCCGTCTTCGGCGCCATAACACAGCATACTCCAGAATATAGTATAACTCCGTAACACAGCATAACTCCGTAACACAACATAACACCATAACACCATAACACAGCATAACACCATAATATATACATACCGTACCCGGTCCTCTAGTGAGGGACTCGGTGAACAATGCAGTGGAAATGTGCACGATAACAGATTCTGGCCCGGGACTCAGTGAAAGACATATTGAGGCAGGCACGAGCAGAGTAGTGAGAAACCATATGCAGTTTAAAACATTAGCAAGACTCAATGGAACAATCAATGCGAGTTATCATTTAGAAATCAGAACAATAGTCGTATCCAATACCTTTCGAATGTTATTCAGGGCATATCAGCTAACTCTCGACTGTCATCATAACGTATATCAAAGGGCTTGGAAACCATAGTCATATGTCAATAATGTATGAAACATCTTATAGGAATTCGGCCACAAATTGTCATAAAGTTCCTTGGAATAGAAATGGATGTATATCGACTAGTATTCAACATACAGGGAATAGAAGAGGGAGGCACAATCTCTCGGGAGTTCTAACATCTCTAAGTAAGTAAAAATCATAAATTACATCCAAGTCTAGGAATAGAGTTACCCCAAAGTTCATATCATTTCACTTAGATCTAGGACATGCCAAAAGAAATAAAGGACAGTTTTACATACCTGTTGACGACTAATCGCAAAACCGTTCGCTTTGTCGCTCTTTTAGCCTATTTAATACAAAGGTAATGTTATCGTTAGTAATCATATTTTATAGTTCACAAATCTATAGCCCATTTATTATAGAACCTATATTTCAACTTATATATTCTTATTTAGGGTTTTCTATTAGTTAGGGACTTAACGAAAATCGGGCAGCATTACCCTTAAATATTCGCCTAACCCGAATTTCTAATTGTCCTCCTGTCAACACAGAAATACCAACAACAATAATATACACATAAAATTCTCACAATTTAGCCCATAACAATTCCAACAACCCAACAACTTCTCTAAATTCATTTCAGCCCACAATTTCCTATAACATCGATTTCATGCATTTTCTTGATTCCAATTTCGTCCAATCCAATTCTAATAATTCCATTACAATACTATTAACACAATTACATCATAAAACAAGAAAATCTCACCTTAATTTTCTCGGGGGAATTTCTACTCTTAATTGCTCCAATTTCGCAATTTCTTCTTCTCCAACTTAAAATTCAATGTTGCTATCACCTCCATGAATTTGTACTACACTTGAACTTGGTAAATAAGGAAACAATACATTTTTTTCCTCCATCCATGGCTGGCCGAGCAGCCATGGAAGTTGTTAAAACATTTTTTTCTTCTAAGTTTCAATTAGAAATGAATAGGATAATTGTTGATTCACTAATCGACTAATATTTATATGGTTTTCTATGTAATGACACGTTACCCTCTCCTTGTGACTCACCATTTGCTATTTATTTTTTTAATTTAAAAATCGGGTGGGGCCCACTAGATAATATAATTAGTTAACTTAATTACTTTTAATTAATTTAATTAATTACTAATTCTCACTTAATAATCTAATCACAATTAATTAATTCCTAATCTCCAATAAATATATATATATATATATATATATATATATATATATATATATATATATATTTTATTTTTACACTAAATAAAATTTATAAAAAATTTATGTTTTAATTAAGCTAGGAAATTAAATGTTCCTATTTTGCGTCCGAAAATATTTCCGTTTTTACCTTTGGGTCGATTTTCTTGCGAGTAATTCGACGTGTAATTGTACGGGGTATAACATCATTTCCCCCTTTAGAACATTCGTCCTCGAATGTTAAACTGGTCCTGAACTCCCAATACTTTCTGGGGTGTTCTCTTAGCTAATTATGCCCTTCACATACTCCTTCCGTTTGTCGATTCGCTATAATTCATTATAACGCATTCCGGGCCTCTACATAGTCATTTCTGTAATACTTCCTCTTTTTGTTGCTTCCGAGGTAATTATTTCACGTCGTTGTCTTTGCTCTCCTCTTTATTTCATAGTTGGTTATCAGCTGTACTTCGGGTTGTTCTGCTGAGGTGTTACTGTCTCTTTATCTGTATACTGTTCAGTTGTACAGTCATCGATTGATTCAGACTTGTATTCATGGTGCATGTAGTCATGACCCGACTCTTTCTCTTTCTATAGTCACTCCCTTAAGATACTGTTTCCTTCATTTTACCTCTCAATCTTTAAATAAGATTTTTATAACGCGTAGATGTCCCTCGTCGGTTCATTAGACTTTAATATCCCTGGAGTATCGCTTGACTCTGGTAACCTGCGAACCCTTCGCAGGTTCTACGAGTAAAACGAAATTTCCCAGAGGGTAACATTTTTGTAATCCAATATCCTTGCTTTACTCCGTTGTGACTGTCTGTATTCTGAAATCCTCAGCATCATGTGTCACTTTCTGACTTCCTTTTAAAGGTCTTTAACTATCATTTGCTTTTATTTCTTGATCTCAATCTTTAGGGTTGTCTATCAAATAGCGCTAGGGTTCCCTCATATCACAACTTTACTGGCATCCCGTAACTAATAACCTGCTTATTCCGATCGGCTCGGTTAAATAATTTCGTACTTTCCTTTACTCTAACTGGCCATACTTTAGGCATATTGTTTCGTGTCATTTCTCTATTTTGATTCAAACTCTTCCATTGCCCCTTTTACCCAAATTTGCTCTTAGTTCTCCTGTCACGCATCCTATTGCAATCTTTACACGAGTATGTGTAGGTGCTCAAGTTAGCCAGAAAAATGCCTTAGCGTTGCCTCACTAGTCTTTATGCAGACCCTATATTCTTCTCTTAACTCTCTCAATAGATATCAAGACTCTACTATGGCTTTTGCCCTCCGTACTAATCATATCTTTGTAGTTTTTCCTTAAACCATCTTACACCTTTCTTTGATGTACCCAAAATATTGCAACCACATTGTTGTTACTGAATTCTTACTCTTCTTATTAAGTACTCACTTGTTCTCGTCCTTAACATACAAATATTCATAGGTTGCGTAATTATTCTTGTACAATTTATACAAAATGCATCCAATCTTAGTCATAGTCTTCCATTCTCCTGGCTTATTGTGCTCTAAATATATTATTGTACCATTGCTCACTTGCTGTCTATTTCGCCATACTCCTTCCCCTTCCCCTATCCACCGTTTAGTTTTCTCATATCCCACTATAGGAGAGATTTCCTATCCTTTCTCATTTACTACTTATATGTCACAATATCATTAGCCAATAATTCCGTTGTCAACATCTTAACCTCAAATCCAGCATAGCCCTGCTATCCTTTATAATATCCTTTTAAGTTACTTGTTACCATTCTCTTGTCGTATTCTTATTTTTTATAAGCATCCACCTTCTGATGTCATATTATCCAAAATCTTTACCAATAATTCTCAGCGTGGCATCTCACTTGAAGTTTAAGTATTCACATTAAACGTGTTGCAGTATTAGTTGATTTCATCTTACAATTGCATTCCTCTCATCCGCTTCCCCCCTTTAGGGTGTACCCACATCACTATCTATTTATATTCTACTCTATGTCCCCATTTCAAATTTTCAACTTCATATGATTCTTTTCCAATACATTTGGTATACTGCACCATATCCATGTCTTCCTCTGTATCATCTATATCTTAGATTACCCATGTATGAAACTTCAACACAATCACGAGGCGATGAGAACTCTCGATATATAGTACAAAATCTTATCTGATGGTTGGTACTCGAGTGATGTAATTAATGTAGCAACTCGTCCGAAGCCACATTCCATTCATTCCAATCAGTAATTAGGTAGTGCTTATCGTCATTTCAAATTCTCCATTCGGTAGCACTTATATTCTAATGATAAGTGTCTCAAGCTTTCTCATAACACTATCATTATCCCAATGGATATCGTCTATTTCTTCTAATAAATTTAGAATACATTAATTGTTTCGCAAATCCGCAATCCTTGTTCTTTAAGGATCTCACCATTTCCAAGGTGAAGTCATACACATGCAGTACTCCTTTATGCCTCCTGCTTTTTCATCCTTGTTGTATACCCAACGCTAACTTCTAACTTACTCAAAATCATATCAAATTCGTCTTAATAATGGTCCTGTCTTATCACCTTCTCATTGTACTACATCTTAAGTTCATAGCTGTATATTTCCCTTTTGTCCTATACTCATACTCAATTAGTTACATCTGTCTTGGGTGCTTCCTTTAGTATCCCTTCCATTTCTCCAGTCTATGCCTATATTTTATTTGTGTGTGAGCAATCTCATGGTACCCCTACATCCTTCGGAAAGCACTACTTTTACATAATCCCTCTTTCGTTTTCAAAACATATTATGTTCATTTCTATTTGTCCTTATCATACTAGTCATTTCTGGCATTCATTCTGTCTCGTTACTCGTCTTCCTTTAGGTTGGTCTTTCACAATTTTGTCACTTGTATTACTCGCTTTCAAAGCTATACATGTCATAACGCATCGCTACACTGTAATCCCACTCGCTTTCTTCTTATCTTCCTCTTTCCAGTAACTCCTTCTCTTCCTGTGCTCGCTTTCACTTTCACTTTCGTTACCATTTGACTTTGACTCTGAACTTTCCCTACAGAACTTTGCAAGTATTACTTATTCGTTCTACATTTGCTTTTCCATTTCACTGTAATCACATCATATTCTTTAGTTACTTCCTTGCTAGGCTTAACTCATTTCTATGGCAATCCTAATGGTGTTCACATTACCTCCTGTTCATCATCCGTCTGATAACGTAACACTTCTTAATCTTATTCACGATTCTTAACATGTTTTAATTACACTCTGTGAACTAGGTGTACTTAACCCTTCGCCCTTTCTGATCGATTTTACCCTTAGTATCTCACAAGCTGTCTTGTCAATACTTTCATGACTTGTCATAACTCTTCCTTCTCCGTACTTTTATCTCAATCATACTACTACTTCTTTTAACTGTAAACTCGTCGTAGTCTATCCCCACTTATCGATTCTCTCGATATCTCAATAAAATGTTCTGTTACGAGTTACAACTTTTTTTAAATCATCCCTTCAACCACCACCAGAAGAAAACTAGAATCCGACAAGCACCACAGGACTCCTAGTGCTTGATTCACATGGTTTACCTCCAGGTTTATTCTTGAGTCGTAAACGAATTGTTTAGTTCATAAACTACTTGTTGTATGCTTTGTTCTCTTCCAATGAAGTGAAACTTAATTGCTGGCCGTTTGCCCTACAACATGAGCTTTTTCTAAGGGAAAATGTGGTTGGAACGTATTCTGGTCAGTTCAAATTGTTTTATCCCGCATTTTTGTGCAATTGAATAATTCAAGATAATCGCGGGGAGATGACAAGCAAGACCTTATTTTTATTTTGTTTGGCATACAAGTTGTTTATGAAAATTTTGAAGCGGGAATGTTAAGTAAGGTCAAGGGTATAAAGGGAAATTCGCAATACGATTCATAGAAACGTAGAGGAGTGCTAGGGGTAAATTTGGAGAGTTGGAAAATAAATTGTATGAAATGCTAGACACAAAAAAAAAAGGTGGGCTTGGTCCTTGGGCCATGTTGGCCGTCCACTTCTTGGTGGGCTTAAGCCCACATGGAATTTTAAGGAGTCAAAATAAAAAGATGACCAAGTCATCTTTTTCATTCAACCTCTAGAAATTTCAAGACTTTAGGAGAAAAGAAAAGAAGGAGAAAAACATCTAGACCCTTTCGGCCATAGCAAGAGCAAGAGAAACCTTGGGGATTTTTCATCAAAAAATTCATCTCTTCTATCCAAACAATCCATTGAAGGTTCCTAAGCAAAGTAGAGTGGTTTTTGAAGCAACGAAAACACATTTTCATGCAAGTTGTGGATTCTAGTCAAGTGAAGGGTTAGAGACAAAAGGTAAAAATTCATTACCTTTCATATGTTATGGATGTTGTGCATGTTGTAGCGTATGGAATGAGTGAAATTCATGAAGAAGATAAAAATAGGGGTTGGCCATGTGTTGTGTGTGTGACCGTGCATGTGTGTTTTAGTGTAAGCCGTGTGGTTGTGTTGAAATATGGAAGAGAATGAGTCAATTTTATTTAGAGTTTTGGTTGTTGTTATGTTGTGGGTTCTATGTTGCTAGTGAATGTCTAGGAACCTTAGTGAAGTTGTAGTAGTGGAGGCTTGTTTTAGAAGTTATATGAATGGAATATAATGTTCTTGCATGCATGAAAGACAATATGATTAGTATGATGTCGTTGGAATATATATATTATGAGGTTGTTATTGTTTTTATTGGAGTTGGAAGGTTTTTGAAAGAAGTAGTAAATTGATTGAATATGGAAATTGTTAGTATTGTTGTTGGCATTGTGATTGGTAATTTGGCCGGGTTGAATTCCCGGGATTGTTGTTGATTGAAATTGGCCAAGTTGAACTTGGTGGGGTAGAGTATTTACAGGGGAAATGCTGCCGGAATTTCGGTAGCCAAGTATTATCTTAAGACTCCAATTCTAAATGCTCAAATTGACATTTGGTAAATGTGACCAAATTGTAGATTTTGGCGGATTCGCGACTTGAATTCGGGATAGCATAAGGAGCGGCAAAAGGTATGTAAGGCTTCATCCTTCCTTCTATGGCATGTCTTCGACGTAATAAGTTGGATACGAGCCTCGGGGACAACCCTATTCTCCGGAATCCGCACCTAAAGTTTCCCCTTTTTCGTTCAGTAGAATTGAATTAGAAATTGTGCAAAATGTTGAAAAACCTTCCTAAACCTCTAGAACTTGCATAAAGAGGACCCGATTACCTTAAAACCCTCATAAGTAACGCCGTGACACGTAACATATGCAAATTGTGTACGCTATCTCATTCGGCCCGAGGTGGGCCCATTGCTCCCGGGTTTTCCCCTATCGCTTCGTTTGACTTGTTTTGGAGTAGAATCCTAAGGGAACTTTTGATCCTTGTTCAATTATCAAACGATAAGTATAGCACCATCCTAGTGTAAATATGTCTATGAAGACCATGATAACGATAATGCTAAGAGAGAACATACGTCTATGACAAATATGACAAAGATGATCTCTTGACTAAGACGATGAATATGATCTTATAATGATAACGATGAAGTCAAAGATGAGAAAATGCCTACGATAGATACGTTGACAATATGTTCGGCTATAAAAATGAAAATATGGAAATGTTAAACTATTTCTTGATATCTCAACTCCATTATAGGTAATGACTACTCTAAAGGTTCTAAGTATATGAAACCATGCCTTATGACCCTGATAGATGTTTTTCTCATAGTGACACTTTTTCATTGGTAGTCTCGCCTTATAACACTCGTTCCTTCAAGGTGAGACAAAGCGATCACGATTGTTCCATAATGTAACCGGAGGTTACCGACCTTACGTCCCTCCGATGACTACCTGATTTTCCTTGGGCTCTCCTGCATGCCTATATAATATATGTATATGAGCTATGTATATGTGCATGGGGTGGGGGGAAGGGATACATGTATATGGGGATATGGGGAAGGGAAACATGTTTCATTGCCACCTGATCAGCTGGCGTTATCATCCCGGACGCGGGATGCCCGGACGCGGGATATATGGGCGAGCCGGCATATTTCGGCGCTATGTGGGGAGCCGGCATTGTTCGGTGCTATGCTATGCCATGATATGCTATGACATGTTATGCTATGACACGATATGCTATGACATGACATGCTATGATATGATATGCTATGACACGATATGCTAAGCCATGATATGCTATGACATGTTATGCTATGACACGATATGCTATGACACGATATGCTATGACATGATATACTGTGACACGATATGCTATGAGATGATACGCCATGATACGCTATGCTATAAAACGACATGATATGATAGGATACGCCATGATACGCTATGCTATAAAACGACATGATATGATAGGATACGATAGGATATGATATACGTTCTATTTACTAAGTCAATGAACGGGTACTGTTTTTTCTTAAAAAAAAAAGAGAGAGAGGTTACTTTCTTATCTCACTATATGCCCTACGATCTCATAATACTGTTAATCACACATTATGTTCCTGGATGCACTATCTTCTATGCCTTACATACTCGGTACACTATTCGTACTGACGTCCTTTCTTATGGACGCTGCGTTTCATGCCGCGCAGGTCAGCAGGTAGACGGACCTGATTTCTAGGAGTTCTATCAGCAGTATTGGTAGCGCTCCAGTTGTCCCGGAGCCTCGGTTTCTTGGTACTACTTTTGTGTATATATTCAGGCCCGGAAGAATCCGGCCCTTCATATGTATATGTGTACTATGTTTAGAGGCTCGTAGACAGATATGTACAGGTAGATGTTTGGTACTTCCGAAGGTCCCCGTCGATGTATAATGTGCTAGCAAAACTTGTTTGCCTATGTTTATAACTATGCTACTTATGTTAATGTTAAGTAACAGAAATAAAAAAATATATGGTATAGTTCCTATGGCCCACTTGGAAATAAGAATATGACACGAGATAAGGGGTGCTCGGTACAAGTATCGGGTACTCGTCACGGCCCCTAGCTGGGTCGTGACACAAATGAATTGCGAATTCGCTGCTCATATACACTTCTTCAAAGCAAGGTCTCCCCAAATAAGAATGATGCCTCTTATGGATGACGTAGGGGTATTTCCTAAAGATTTAGTCCAACATAATAAATTTACCTTGTCGGTATCAACCTTCAAAACATATTATGAACTTATGTCTCATTCTCTTCCTTCTTCCTATTTCTGGGAAAATTTGGGCAGAGTTTCCTCTGTACTTCTTACTATCCCAAAACCTACACGCAAGAAATACTAACAATGCCTCACAGGGCCAACATATGTACACATGTATCATATCGTATCATAGAGACACAGGGCTCCCAATTTCAAGTAAAAGGTATAAAGGTGTCGGGACTAACCTCACATATCACACCTCGAGGCGTACCTGATCCTTTAACGATCTGTCCAGTTATACTTTCCTATCCACCCTTTCCTTCATCCTCCAACTTTACATTTAAATCATATTTCAATATTTCTTACCTTATCCGACATGCCTCTTTCGCACCGTAACTTACCTGTGTACCTTGTAACTGCCGATATCATCGGTCGCTTTCTTCTGTCGATGTCGTTCTTCAGCTGAAATCAAGGGTTAGTATAAGGAGTTTCATTTCCTATGACTGGGATCTATCGCACGATCTTAGATATGAAAGAAAGGTAACATCCTAAATGTCCTGTAGCTTCCTGTTTATAGATGTGGTGCACAACACACCGATAAACAAGACTCTACTAGACACGGTCTGTAGACATTCTGAGGACGAACTGCTCTGATACCAGTTTTGTCACGACCCAACCCCATAGGCCGTGACTAGTGCCCGAGCTAGACACCCATATGTACCTGTCGACAAAACGACATACGCGAGCCGACAAGGCTGCCACTGTATATATTATTATTCTACGCAAGCCGACAAGGCTGCCACTACATATCAGAATGTTACGCAAGCCGACAAGGCTACCGCTACAAAATGATGATATATGCAAGCCGGCAAGGCTGCTACAGCAACATAACAATAAATGCAAGCCGGCAAGGCTGCTATAGCGACGGAACACTCATAAGGATCATATACACAACTGGCCACATCAGAGTACAACCCACATACATGTCTAAAGACCTCTAAGAGTTCCAACAGTGAAATATGACGGGACAGGGCCCCGTTGTACCCTTGGACAACATATACATATATACATCGAAAGGAAGTCTTAACCAAAATCTAGGCTCCGGAACAACGGAGCTCTCCAAGATAGCAGAAAGGGAATCCTAAGCTGGCGGATCACCAAAGCGAGTATCTGCACCTGCGGGCATGAAACGCAGCTCCCCGAAGAAAGGGGGTCAGTACAGAATATGTACTGAGCATGTAAAGCATGAAATACAGTAAACAGGATCATAATTGAAATCAGAAGTACAGAAAACGAGTACAATAGTCAGAATACCAAAATACTTGCTTTTAAAACATAGTTCATGCATATCAATATCATATATCATATCCGGCCCCATTATGGGACTCGGTGAACATGGTTGCCACCCCGTCTTCGGCGCCATAACACAGCATACTCCATAATATAGTATAACTCCGTAACACAGCATAACTCCGTAACACAACATAACACCATAACACAGCATAACACCATAACACAGCAGAACACCATAATATATACATACTGTACCCGGCCCTCTAGTGAGGGACTCGGTGAACAATGCAGTGGAAATGTGCACGATAACAGATTCTGGCCCGGGACTCAGTGAAAGACATATTGAGGAAGGCACGAGCAGAGTAGTGAGAAACCATATGTAGTTTAAATCATTATCAAGACTCAATGGAACAATCAATGCGAGTTATCATTTAGAAATCAGAACAATAGTCGTATCCAATACCTTTCGAATGTTATTCAGGGCATATCAGCTAATTCTCGACTGTCATCATAACGTATATCAAAGGGCTTGGAAACCATAGTCATATGTCAATAATGTATGAAACATCTTATAGGAATCCGGCCACAAATTGTCATAAAGTTCCTTGGAATAGAAACGGATGTATATCGACTAGTATTCAACATACAGGGAATAGAAGAGGGAGGCACAATCTCTCGGGAGTTCTAACATCTCTAAGTAAATAAAAATCATAAATTACATCCAAAGTATAAGAATAGAGTTACCCCAAAGTTCATATCATTTGACTTAGATCTAGGACATGCCAAAAGAAAGAAAGAACAGCTTTACATACCTGTTGACGACTAATCGCAAAACCGTTCGCTTTGTCGCTCTTTTAGCCTATTTAATACAAGGGTAATGTTATCGTTAGTAATCATATTTTCTAGTTCAAAAATCTATATCCCATTTCTTATAGAACCTATATTTCAACTTATATATTCTTATTTAGGGTTTTCTATTAGTTAGGGACTTAAAGAAAATCGGGCAGCATTACCCCTAAATATTCGCCTAACCCGAATTTCTAATTATCCTCCTGTCAGCACAGAAATACCAACAACAATAATATAGACATAAAATTCTAACAATTTAGCCCATAACAATTCCAACAACCCAATTTCTCTATATTCATTTCAGCCCACAATTTCCTATAACATCGATTTCATGCATTTTCTTGATTCCATTTTCGTCCAATCCAATTCTAATAATTCCATTACAATACTATTAACACAATTACTGTTATACCCCGCATTTTCAGAGCCTGAGCGTGACACGTGCTTCCTTAGACATTGACAATCACGTTGTTACTACATAATTTAAACTCACGTTGATAGTATTATATTTCGTATTTTCACGTCGGATTAGTCGTAAGCGGAGGTGGGGCCCACACATCGAGATTTTTTGTTTGGAACACGTGACAAGTTATATGAACCACATATGTGATGTTAAACACAACTCAAGAAGAACCCATGAGCCAAATTAAAGTGGAAACCCTCCAAACAAATATTTTTAAGTTACGTTTTTGGGTGATCTGACTTCGGGAGGCCATAACCCCATCAATGTTTGGGAATTTGGGAAAGCTCCCAGAATGAAATTTGTAGATAATTGAATTATCTTTCCAACCATAGGTCGTGGGTCCACCGGTGACGTCGGGATAAGGAGATATGGACTTTTAAGGCAGCAAGGTCAGTGGGCTAGGCCCAATCCGGGCCCAACCGGGTTAGGCCCATGACCCATGCCTATTTAAATGAGATTTCAGCCCTTTCTCCTCATTTTTCAGATCAAAACACCCAGAAAATTCTGGAGAGAGAGAGAAAAAGAGTCTTGGAGAAGAAAAACCAATTTTGATCGAAATCTGAGCCCCGAATCCCGAAGCTCATGAAGAGAAAAGTGTTGTACGTCGCGTTGTCTTCAATTTGAACTAAAAATCAACCAAAACGAAGAGGGTGAACGTGGTGTATGCACACATGAGGTAAGATTAAGGTTCCTTTTCATTGCTAGCAAGTTTATTTAGAGTTTTAACGAACTTGAACGGAGAAAATACTGTGATAAATTCGTTCATCGGTGTGGTTGGATTATGGTTTGAGGCGTGAGGAGAATTTTGGATAAAATGTATATTTTTTATTTATCTTGTAGGATGTAAGTATTGATGTTATTGGTATTAACTTCGACGTCTTTGCGGAAATAAAATTATGAAATAGTTATATCGCAAATTTGGTTGGTTGAGAAATTTAGAAAACAGTGTGCGGGTTGTTTTATGGCATACGTCGGTATTGAAAATGATGTTAATATTATTGGTATTGTTGTTGATGTTGTTGGTTGTTGAGTTGGAATCTCGGGCTAGGCATATAATCAAGGGAGATGCTGCCCGATTTTCGGTAGAATATAAAAGAGTTTAAATTGAAACTTGGGATTGTAGGTGACTAAATTGAATGTAAATGAAATGTCGTCGGATTATGTAAAAGGAGTTACTAACGTTAGAATGCGCTTTGAATTAATTGTTGAAGTTGTTAGTGAGGTTGTTCGTATTGTTGTTGATAATTTGGCCGAGTTGAATTCTCGGATTGTTGTTGATAATTTGGCCGAGTTGGATTCTCGGGGTTGGTTGTATTTACAGGAGAAATGCTGCCGAATTTTTGTAAATGAAGTGCTAGTTTAGGATTGGACTTCTAAGTATTTATAGCTAATGTTGGTATCTATTAATATTGTTGTAGATCTTGCGAAAGCCAAAAACTTAAGTTCGGATTAGCTTAGGAAGCGGGAAAGGTATGTAAGGCTTACCCTTTCTTTCTTTTGGCATGATCTTTGTGAAACAAACAGACAAAGTATATGTATGATTTCAAAGAACCTCCTATTCTTAGAGCCACTAGGATGGCTAATGTTCTTGACTTCCGAAGAACTATTTTGCTATGTCTTGATACAAGTGTGTGGTTCCAAATGTTCTATGTTGATTTGACCCATGGCGATATTCGAAAGGTACTTGATATGATTATTGCTTTGATTTTCCAAAAATAGCTTCTGAAACGTTCATAGAAGGTTCTGTACTAAAACGTCCATAACTTTTTCATACTAACTCGAATTTGCTAGAAACGTGTTTATGACTCTCAAGTGTCGATTTGTGTACGTACCCATCGAGTTTTAAAAAAATTGTTCTATGTGCATGTGTATATGAAGCGACGCCTTCTGAGATTTATGATCTTATTCTATATTCTCTTAACGCTGTTATTCGTTGCTAGTCTCACCTTATAATAATTGTTCCTTCAAGGTGAGACAAAGCCATGATGATTATTCCATAATATATTCGGAGGTTACCGACCTTATGTCACTCCGATAGAGACATAACATTCTTTGGGCTCTCCTGCATGCTGCTTACATGATATATGTATATGATATATGAACATGATATATGTATATGTATATGGGGTAAGGGAAAAGGTGAGGTGCTATAGACGCATATCCACCTAATCAGTTGGTATAATATGATATCGTCCCGGACGCGGGATGCCCGGACGCGGGATATATGGATAAATGGATCGGGCTGCACGTTCCGCAGCAATATAATATATAAATGGATCGGGCTGCACGTTCCGCAGCAATATAATATATAAATGGATCGGGCTACACGTTCCGCAGCACTAAGGATGCATGGTATCGTCAAAAAGGCATTCATATGTACAGGTTACTCTTTTATCTCACGGTATTCCCTATATGTCCATTCTGTTATTATTCATACTTTACATCCCTTACTATGTTACTATTCATGCCTTACATACTCAGTACATTGCTCGTACTGACCCCCTTTCTTCGGGGGCTGCGTTTCATGCCGCGCAGGTACACCCAGATGAGTAGAAACCATTATAGAAGATGTTCCAGCGAAGTTGGCAAGCTCCATTTGGCCCTGGAGTGTTGCCGGGTCAGAGTATTATGCTATGATGTCTTGGTTGAAGTTAGAGACTTTGCAGACAGAGTCGTGGGTATAGAATGTCAGTCTTGTAAGCGGCTCCACCAGCCGATGTGTTATTATGCTACATGTTACAAATTTTATATGATTACAGATTTGACTTGATTCGGGAACGATAAAATGGATAATTCTGCAAATCCTTATTATGTATTTTATCTTTATTTGATTTAAGGAGTCCAAAGTGATTATGTGTGTAATAAGATTCAGCGGGTTCGCTCGGCTCCGAATATGGGGTCGGGTGCTCATCACACCCTAGTAAGATCAGGGTGTGACAATTACATCATAAAACAAGAAAATCTCACCTTAATTTTCTCGGAGGAATTTCTACTCTTAATTGCTCCAATTTCGCAATTTCTTCTTCTCCAACTTAATATTCAATGTTGCTATCACCTCCTTGAATTTGTACTACACTTGAACTTGGTAAAGAAGGCAACAATACATTTTTTTCCTCCATCCATGGTTGGCCGAGCAGCCATGGAAGTTGATAAAACATTTTTTTTTTCTAAGTTTCAATTAGAAATGAATAGGATAATTGTTGATTCACTAATCAACTAATATTTATATGGTTTTCTATGTAATGACACGTTACCCTCTCCTTGTGACTCACCATTTGCTGTTTTTTTTTAATTTAAAAATCGGGTGGGGCCCACTAGATAATATAATTAGTTAACTTAATTACTTTTAATTAATTTAATTAATTACTAATTCTCACTTAATAATCTAATCACAATTAATAAATTCCTAATCTCCAATAAATATATATATATATATATATATATATATATATATATATATATATATATATATTTACACTAAATAAAATTTATAAACAATTTATGTTTTAATTAAGCTTGGAAATTAAATGTTCCTATTTTGCGTCCAAAAATATTTTCGTCTTTACCTTTGGGTCGATTTGCTTGCGAGTAATTCGACGTGTAATTGTACGGGGTATAACATTTTAATAGGTTGTCTATAAATTCAAATGCATGCTTTATGAAAGGTTATGACAAGCTTATGTGATGTATGTGATGGCAATGATGAGGATGAGATATACCGAGCCTTGTTATGCCGGGTACGGAAGACATATATGTGATATTGTCGAGCCACTATGTGTGTTACGACCCGACTGGGGGTCGTGACGGGTACCCGGGGCTAACCACCGAGCACCACGCATTCCCTTACTTATGATACTCATTAACTGTTTTTTTTTATCAAATTCATACTCAAAATCATAAGAAAAATCATTTTTCATTTGGAAATATAATCACTTTGATATATATAAGCCCTTCGGCTATCAAAATAATATATATGTACATATACAATAGCAACATCGTGAGACCATACTACCCACACATGCGTATCTACGAGCCTCTACTAGAGTACTAGACAAATGGATGGGACAAGACCTCGTCGTGCCCAAATACATATATACCTATATATATATACACAAAAGAATCAACCAAATAGCACCTCCGGAACAATGGAGTGCTCTCAAGTCTGCTAACAGCTCCTACGAGTCCGGATCACCTCCCTGTCTACCTGTGGGCATGAACAAAGCGTCCAAAGAAAATGGACGTCAGTACGAATGTTGTACTGAGTATGTAAGACATGAATGAAATGAACATAATAGAAGAATCATAAGCCATAGGAGGAAGATATAACCGGCATAAGTTTTATAGGCGAATACATTTCATACATAAATCGTATATTTATATAATCATAGTACATGTATCATCATAGCGCATATATCATCGCATCATTATCATCATCGTTAACCCGCGTCTGGGTAACCATCATATGCCATCCACTAGTGGTGATATTGCCCGGCCCTCTAGGCACGGTGTAAACATAGCAGCTCGCTTTAGCGGTGACATGCCTGGCCATTTAGGCACGGTGGAATCGTATGCAGCCCGCCTTCGCGCTGACATGCCCGGTCAACTAGACACGGTGGAATCATATCGTCATATAATTAATCATAAACTTGACATTATTACTTATCTCATAGACATATCATAACTTAATATCATTATACGTTTATCATCAAAACATACATTAGAGCTTGAAGGCAACTATAGCTATGTTAGGGTGACATAAGGTCGTGAACCCCTGATTATATTATGGAGTACTCATCAACATCATATCTCACCTTGAAGGAACTAACATTTTAAGGTGAGTGTACACAAGGAAAAGCATCAGTTGAACCATACTTAGAATCATTAGCTTCATGGACCTCTTACTTTACTCTAGGATTCTTTATACTTAACGCATCGTCATCATTATCTTGCTCGTCGTATCTCTTTTCTTTATCTCATACATATATAGCTCATTACAATCATGGATTCATAGTTCCTTCGTTTAGGAAGGTTATGGGAAATTTAGAAGATTCACGTCATAGGAGTCATGCCATAGAAAGAAGGGGCTAGCCTTACATACCTCTTTCGTTTAACAGTTTTATCACTTGATCGTTCCCCTTCGATGCTCGCGTTTCTACCTTCAAGGGGATTCACATCAACATTAGTTAATCGACTATAAGAACGTGTTACTATTTCTAGGGAAAATTGGGCAGCATTTCCTTTGTTTCTACGACTTTATCCATATCATATTTCAACTCCCAAACATCCATAACAACATTTAAAATATAATAGGCAACAATCATCATTCATCTACATTATCCGCCTTTCGCAATTTCACTCCAATTTCCCAAAAATCATGGTCATAGTTCATTGTTGTATTTTCTCACATATAATACTTATTCCATGTTCTAAATGTCGTTCACAACATACTTACCATCACAACATACCAATATTTATAATTCACCCCAAACTACTACTCAACAATGACACTATTCACACATTCATGACCGATTTCCTATATCTTTCTACAATCCAAGTGTTTTTAACTTTCCACACCTCAAACAATAAGGAATGATCATAAAACTCACCGTAGATAATGGAAGATTAATCCTTGAGTGGTAATTCTCTTCTTGCCCCAAAACCCTATCTCACTTCCCTTGGGATTTCTTGGCTTAGATGAACTTTGATAGGTTTTCTACACTTGATTTTATGGGTTTGATGAAGTTGATCATGGATTTCTCTTGGTTTCTTGTGGATGAATAATGGAGAGAGTTCTAGAGGTTTCTTGAAGTGTGGAGAGTGGAAAATGAAATGAATTAAATGAGAGAGAGGTCCTTATATCAACTTAAAATCTGTCCCGACCAGATTCTACGGACCAACATACGGTCCGTATAATTTATACTGACCGTATGTCTGGCCGTAGATCTGGTCCAGTGAGGACCCTCATTCTGGGCAATACATATGGCTTGACATACGGTCCGTATGTTTTATACGGCCAGTATGTTTGGCCGTATAATGCCTAGCTCTCCGAAACTCGTTCTCGTTGACTCGTTTGATCTCCAATCCTTTTGGATCCTTCCCGACACTTGTTTAACACCTCAATACCAATCTAAGGGACATTAAAACTCTTCTCCAAGACATCATTACGCCATCATTAAATCGTCGCTCATAATTCTTTCCCGACACGCAACATATCCTTTGCTTCCCATGACAACCTTCTTCCCTTGCGTCATTTGTCTTTGAATCTCGATTAGGATCATCAAATGCTATTTATTACTTATCAAAACATCGTATACGTCATTCCCGCCTATTCACTGTACGTTAATGGGGAATTTTCCAAGGTGTAACATTCTTCCCCCCTTTTGGAACATTCGTCCTCAAATGTTAAACACTCGGGGGTTCTACGAAAATTTCGCCAGAGTTTCCCTTGTAATATGGCACTACCATCCTGTCACAACAACCCATAATAATATTGCCTCACAGGGCTACAACACGATAGCAATATAAATTGGCCACACACGACAAAAAGCATGAAAAGAAAGCATACATACCTCATAATCTTGGTGTTTCATCGTGGATCTCTTCTGGGGGTTGGAATAAGTGCGGGTATGTGGATTTCATTTTCTCTTCTACCTCCCAAGAAGATTTCTTTCCGGTTGTTATTTCGCCACAGGACTTTGACTGAAGCTACTTCCTTATTTCGAAGTCTTCGTACTTGCCTGTCTAAGATGGCAATGGGCATTTCTTCATATGCTAGCTTTTCTATCACTTTCACATCATCTATTGGAACAATTTTCGTGGGATCTCCAACACACTTGCGGAGCTTCGAAACATGGAAAACTGGATGGACTGACTCGAGCTCTGAAGGCAAGTCCAATTCGTAAGCTACTTGACCCACTTTGCGGATAATCTTATAGGGTCCAATGTACCGAGGACTTAACTTCCCTTTCTTGCCAAATCTCATCACCCCTTTCATTGGCGATACTTTCAAAAATACCCAGTCATCAATTTGAAATTCTAACTCTCGTCGGCAATTGTCTGCATAAGATTTTTGGCGACTTTGGGCTGTCAATAATCGGTCTCGGATCACCTTGAGTTTTTCCACCACTTGCTGAATCAACTCAGGGCCTATTAGCTGTACTTCTCCTATTTCAAACCATCCAATTGGGGATTTGCACTTCCTTCCATATAAAGCTTCATACAGAGCCATTTGAATACTGAAATGGTAGCTATTGTTGTATGCAAACTCGATTAGAGGTAAGTGATCATCCCAACTACCACTGAAATCTAGAACACATGCTCTTAGCATATCCTCCAAGGTCTGAATAGTACATTCGGCTTGTCCATCAGTCTGCGGATGAAATGCTGTGCTAAGCTTCACTTGAGTACCTAGACCTTCTTGGAAGGATTTCCAGAACTTGGCTGTACACTGTGCTCCTCTATCTGTGATAATAGATATTGGAATACCATGGAGTCGCACAATTTCTTTGAGATACAACCTCGCATAATCTTCTGCTGAGTACGTGGTTCTGACTGGAAGAAGATGAGATGCTTTCGTCAATCTGTCCACAATCACCCATATAGAATCATACTTGCCTCGAGAACGAGGTAACCCCACAATAAAATCCATGTTGATCACTTCCCACTTCCAAGTAGGGATTTTCATTGCTTGCATAATCCTCCTGGCTTTTGATGTTCGATTTTCACTTGCTGGCAATTTGGACATTGAGCTACGAATTCTGCTATGTCTCTCTTCATGCCGTCCCACCAATATATCAACTTGATATCATGATACATCTTTGTTGCACCAGGGTGAATAGAATACCGAGAGTAATGGGCTTTTTCTAGAATTCGACGACGTAATTCTGCAACATTCGGAACACATAGCCTGTCTCGGTACCTAAGAATTCCATTCATAGAAGTTTCAAATGGGGACTTCTCTTTTTCATGAGATGTGTCTCTGTAATGGCACAAATGGGGATCTTCATATTGACGCTCTATCACTTCCATATTCAGGGACGAGACTGTGGGATCATAAATATATATTCCTGCACTACCTGAATCAATTAAACGTACTCCAAGATTAGCTAGTTGGTGGAGCTCATGAATCATTTCTTTCTTTTCCGGAGGAACGTCACATAGGTTGCCCATTGATCGGCGGCTAAGCGCATCAGCTACCACATTTGATTTTCCGGGGTGGTATAAAATACTTACATCATAATCTTTCAATAACTCTAACCACCGTCTCTGCCGCAGATTCAACTCCTTCTGTTTGAAAATGTATAGGAGACTCTTGTGATCTGTATAGATATTAATATGCACACCATACAAGTAATGTCTCCACATTTTTAATGCATGAATAACTGCAGCCAATTCGAGATCATGAGTTGGGTAGTTCTTCTCATGGTTCCGCAGTTGTCTCGAAGCATAAGCAATGACTCTACCGTGCTGCATTAACACACATCCTAACCCAACACCGGCAGCATCACAGTACACAACATAACCATCTGGCCCTTCTGGAAGTGTTAAAACTGGAGCTGAGGTTAATCTGTCCTTCAACTCTTGGAAGCTGCATTCACAAGCATCATTCCACTGAAATTTAACTGACTTCTAGGTTAGTTTCGTCAATGGGGCTGAAATAGAGGAAAATCCCTCTACGAACCTTCTGTAGTAGCCTGCCAATCCCAGAAAACTACGGACTTCTGTAGGCGTCGTAGGCCTTGTCCAAGTCTTTACAGCTTCAATTTTCTGAGTATCAACTCGAATGCCATCATCTGAAATAATATGACCCAGGAATGTCACAGAATTCAGCCAAAACTCGCACTTTGAAAATTTTGCATACAATTCTCAGGTTCGAAGAATTCCAACAACAATACGTAAGTGATCGGCATGTTCTGATTTTGTGCGAGAGTACACCAGAATATCATCAATGAATACTATCACGAATAAATCCAAGAGAGGCCTGAATACGTTATTCATCAAATTCATGAACACTGCCGGAGCATTAGTCAACCCAAACGACATCACCCGGAATTCATAATTGCCATATCTCGTTCTGAAGGCTATTTTGGATTCATCTTCTTCTCTAACTCTCACTTGATGATAACCCGACCTAAAGTCTATTTTAGAAAATCACTTGGCACCCTGTAGTTGATCAAACATATCATCAATCCTTGGGAGAGGATATCTGTTCTTTATCGTCACTTTGTTCAACTGCCTATAATCAATGCACATTCGTAGGGAACCATCTTTCTTTCTCACGAACAAGACTGGTGCTCCCCACGGTGATGAACTGGGTCTAATAAACCCCTTTGCAAGCAAATCTTTCAACTGTGCCTTTAACTCTTTCAATTCAGCCGGAGCCATTCGGTAAGGAGGAATAGAAATAGGCTTGGTGTCCGGCAACACATCAATGGCGAAATCAATCTCTCTTTCCGAAGGAAGACCTGGAAGTTCATCTGGGAATACCTCCGGAAATTCATTCACTACCAGAACAGATTGGAAAATTGGCGACTCTGCTTTGGTATCATGAACTCGGACTAAGTGATAAATGTAGCCCTTAGCTATCATCTTTCTTGCCTTAAGTTAGGAAATAAACCTACCTTTTGGAGAGGTTGTATTACTCTTCCATTCAAGCACGGGCTCTCCCGGAAATTGAAATCGAACTACTTTCATCCGACAATCAACATTAGCATAACATGAGGTCAACCAATCCATACCCATAATCACATCGAAATCTAACATTTCCAGCTCAATTAAATCAGCTTTGGTCTGGCGGTCAGATATCACAATTATACAATTCTTATACACTTGTCTAGCTATCACAGGATCACCAACCGGAGTAGATACCTCAAAAGGTTTTATTGGCTCAGGTTTCACCCCAATACAACCAGCAACATACGGAGTAATATAAGACAAGGTAGAACCCGGATCTATCAATGCATAAACATCATGGGAAAATACAGATAATGTACCTGTAACCACATCCGAGGAGGACTCAAGATCCTGTCGTCCGGCTAAAGCGTACACACGGGGCTGAGTGGCACCTGAAGTAGATGCTCCCCCTCTGCCTCTACCTCGACCTGCTGAAATCTGGGGAGTCTGTCCTACCGGGCGAACTGAAGAGGAACCAGCTGCTGATCCTGTGGGCTGAACCCCACCTCTACCATACCTCGAGGGACAATCTCGCATCAAATGCCCAGTCTGTCCACAAATATAGCAAGCATCTGTACCCTGGCGACATAGCCTTGAATGTTAATTTACCGCATTGACTACATCGCGGTACTGGTGGTCTCCTCTGACTATGATCACCCCCAAACTAAGAACCCAAAGCTCTCAAACTCTGACCCTGTCCTGAAGGAAAGGAGCGATCAAATATCCTATCTGCAAATCGTGGAGGCGCACTAGTTACCGACTGGCCTGAATGTCTGGAATAAGTCTGCCTCGATCCCTCTCTATAATCACTACCTTCTCCCATAGATATGGCCCTCTTGCTTTGCCTTCTATCAATATCACGATCACCCCTTTGCGGATGATGTCGTCCTTCTAAATTCTGGGCATGGGCTTGAATTCGGGAAATATCCATCCCATCTTGCAACGAAGCCGTCAAACAATCCTTGAACAAATGTGGCCCTAAGCCACTCAAAAACCTGTGCACCCTATCTCCCATATCGGCCACCATAGTCGGGGCATATCTAGCCAATGAATTGAATTGAAGGCTATACTCTGGGCACTCATATTTCCTTGCTTCAAATTTAAAAATCTATCCGCTCTAGCTCGACGGACCTCAGGTGGCAAATAGTGGCGGATGAAAGCATCTACAAATTCTTGCCACACGGGAGGAGGCGCACTTTCTTTTCTTGATGCTCCAATTATTGTACCAGAATACCGCCACATCTCGGAGTCTATAAGATGCCAACTCCACAGATTCAGTTTCGGAGGCATGAATAATCCTCAATGTTCTCAGCATCTCATCAATAAAACCTTGCGGGTCTTCATCCGGCTTTGACCCGAAAAACTCCGGAGAATTCAAACTCATAAAATCACGGGCTCTAGCACTAGCTGCCCGATCACTTGAACTCACAGTCTGCCACTATGCCTGGGCGGCAACTAACTGCGTCAATAAATAGATAGCCTCGGTCACTTGTTGACCCGAAGCAACCGGTGGAGAAACTGGAGTTGAAGCCCCTCCTTGTAAACATTGGGCGAGGTGGAGGAAGTATTAGATGGAGCCTCATTATGTGATTCACCCTCTTCTAAGTTCATTGGCGGCTCCCTTTCTACCCGCTTTTTCATCTTAGTCTTGCCCTTTTACGCGGCTGTAGCTTTTCCCTTTGGCGGCATTTCTGAAATCACAGCACACTATTATGTAGGAGAAAATCTTATAATACAACTCTATCGCACGATCTCTTAAGATAAAAGAAGGTCATTTTTCCTAAATGCCCTGTAGCCTCCTGTTTATTAGTGTGGCGCGCAACACACCATAAACATGACCCTACTAGACACGGCTCGTAGACACTTCCTAGGACTGAACTGCACTGATACCACTTTTGTCACGACCCGAATAGGGGCCGTGACGGGTACCCGGGGCTAACCACCGAGCATAACGCATTCCCTTACTTATGATACTCATTAACCGGTTTTTTTTTATCAAATTCATACTCAAAATCATAAGAAAAATCATTTTTCATTTGGAAATATAATCACTTTGATATATATAAGCCCTTCGGCTATCAAAATAATATATATGTACATATACAATAGCAACATCGTGAGACCATACTACCCACACATGCGTATCTACGAGCCTCTACTAGAGTACTAGACATATGGATGGGACAAGACCTCGTCGTGCCCAAATACATATATACCTATATATATATATACACAAAAGAATCAACCAAATAGCACCTCCGGAACAATGGAGTGCTCTCAAGTCTGGTAACAGCTCCTACGAGTCCGGATCACCTCTCTGTCTACCTGTGGGCATGAACAAAGCGTCCAAACAAAATGGACGTCAGTACGAATGTTGTACTGAGTATGTAAGACATGAATGAAATGAACATAATAGAAGAATCATAAGCCATAGGAGGAAGATATAACCGACATAAGTTTTATAGGTGAATACATTTCATACATATATCGTATATTTATATAATCATAGTACATGTATCATCATACCGCATATATCATCGCATCATCATCATCATCGTTAACCCACGTCCGGGTAACCATCATATGTCGCCCACTAGTGGTGATCATGCCCGGCCCTCTAGGCACGGTGTAAACATAGCAGCCTGCCTTAGCGGTGACATTGCCGGCCATTTAGGCACGGTGGAATCGTATGCATCCCGCCTTCGCGGTGACATGCCTGGCCAACTACGCACGGTGAAATCATATCGTCATATAATTAATCATAAACTTGACATTATTACTTATCTCATAGACATATCATAACTCAATATCATTATACGTTTATCATCAAAACATACATTAGAGCTTGAAGGCAACTATAGCTATGTCGGGGTGACATAAGGTCGTGAACCCTCGATTATATTATTGAGTAATCATCAACATCATATCTCACCTTGAAGGAACTAACATTTTAAGGTGACTGTACACAAGGAAAAGCATCAGCGGAACCATACTTAGAATCATTAGCTTCATGGACCTCTTACTTTACTCTAGGATTCTTTATACTTAACGCATCATCATCATTACCTTGCTCGTCGTATCTCTTTTCTTTATCTCATACATATATAGCTCATTACAATCATGGATTCATAGTTCCTTCGTTTAGGAAGGTTATGGGAAATTTAGAAGATTCATGTCATAGGAGTCATGCCATAGAAATAAGGGGCTAGCCTTACATACCTCTTTCGTTTAACAGTTTTATCACTTGATCGTTCCCCTTCGATGCTCGCGTTTCTACCTTCAAGAGGATTCGCATCAACATTAGTTAATCGACTATAAGAACGTGTTACTATTTCTAGGGAAAATTGGGCAGCATTTCCTTTGTTTCTACTACTTTCTCCATATTATATATCAACTCCCAAACATCCATAACAACATTTACAATATAATAGGCAACAATCATCATTCATCTACATTATCCGCCTTTCGCAATTTCACTCCAATTTCCCAAAAATCATGGTCATAGTTCATTGTTGCATTTTCTCACATATAATACTTATTCCATGTTCTAAATGTCGTTCACAACATACTTACCATCACAACATACCAATATATATAGTTCACCCCAAACTACTACTCAACAATGACACTATTCACACATTCATGATTGATTTCCTATATCTTTCTACAATCCAAGTGTTTTTAACTTTCCACACCTCAAACAACAAGGAATGATCATAAAACTCACCGTAGATAATGGAAGATTAAGCCTTGAGTGGAAAATCTTCTTGCCCCAAAACCCTAGCTCACTTCCCTTGGGATTTCTTGGCTTAGATGAACTTTGATAGGTTTTCTACACTTGATTTTGTGGGTTTGATGAAGTTGATCATAGATTTCTCTTGGTTTTTTATGGATGAATAATGCAGAGAGTTCTAGAGGTTTCTTGAAGTGTGGTGAGTGGAACATGAAATGAAATAAATGAGAGAGAGGTCCTTATATCAACTTAAAATTTGTCCCGATCAGATTCTACGGACCAGCATACAGTCCGTATAATTTATACCGACCGTATGTCTGGTCGTAGATCTGGTCCAGTGAGGACCCTCATTCTGGGCAGGACATACGGATGGACATACGGTCCGTATGTTTTATACGGCTAGTATGTTTGGCCGTATAATGCCTAGCTCTCCGAAACTCGTTCTCGTCGGCTCGTTTGATCTCCAATCCTTTTGGATCCTTCTCGACACTTGCTTAACACCTCAATATCAATCTTAGGGAAATTACCACTCTTCTCCAAGACATCATAACGCCATCATTAACTCGTCGCTCATAATTCTTACCTGACACGCAACATATCCTTTGCTTCCCTTGAAAACCTTCTTCCCTTGCGTCAAATGTCTTTGAATCTCGATTAGGATCATCAAATGCTATTTCTTACTTATCAAAACATCGTATACGTCGTGCCCGCCTATTCACTGTACGTTAATGGGGAATTTTCCAAGGTGTAACAACGTGGCCGAATACGGATATTGTCGAACCACTTCGTGGCCGAATACGGATAATCCTTAATGTGTATGAGCAGATAAGGTGTTATGATATATGTATGATACGATGATGTATGCGCTACGATGATACATGTACTATGATTATATAATATATGATATAGGCATGAATGGTATCCTCCCTAAAAAGTTACGCAGGTTATATCTTCCCCTTATGTCTTATGATTTCTCTATGTTGTTCATTTCATTCACGCCTTACATACTCAGTACATTATTCGTACTGACGTCCATTTTCTTTGGACGCTATGTTCATGCCCACAGGGAGGCAGGGAGACGACCCAGATTTATAGAGGCCGATAAGCAGACTTTTGAGAGCACTCCATTATTCCGGATGTGCCATTGATTTACTGTTTAGTGTGCATATATGTTTTGGGCACGACAGGGTCCTGTCCCGTCCATATATCTAGTATTCTAGTAGAGGCTCGTAGATACGTATGTGTGGGTAGCATGGTCTCACGATGTTATTATTGTATGTATATTATTTTGATAGTCGAAGGGCTTATGTATATAAAAGTAAATATGTTTCCAATGAAAAATGGTTTTTCCTACGATTATGAGCATAAGAAATACGATTGTACGCAGAATGAGTAATAAAATGAGTGGTGCTCGGTGGTTAGCCCCGAGTACCCGTCATGGCCCTAGTCGGGTCGTGACAAAATTTGTATCAGAGCAGTTAAGTCCTAGGAAGTGTCTACGAGCCGTGTCTAGTAGAGTCTTGTTTATGGTGTGTTGCGCGCCACATCTATAAACAGGAGGCTACAGGGCATTTAGGATGGTTACTCTTCTTTCATCTCTAAGATCGTGCGATCGAGCTCAGCCATAGGAAATGAGATTCCTTGTACTAACCCTTGATTGCAGCAGAAGAACGGTAATGATAGAAGAAAGTGATTGATGACATTGAAAGTTACGGAGGTAAGCCCCTTCGTTGAGGCTACGATATCGGAATATGTATTTATACGTTAATGGATTGGTTGTCATAAAGGTAAGTCAGTGTTCATGTGATAGAGAAATTGACTAAATGTGTCTCTTGATGATAAGTTCAGTTATAAGTTGAGAACTAAGCAAATTGAATGAATCAGAACAAAGGTAAGTGACGGTACGAAAGATGTGTGTCAAATAAAGTAAGAATATTGAGATATAATTGAAATGTAAAGCTGAAGGATCAAAGAGAAAGTAAATAGGAAGGGATAACAAGGCAGATCACTAAAAGGATCAGGTACATCTCGAAGCGTGATATATGAGGTAAGTTTCGACATCTTTGTGCTTTTACTTGAAAGTGGGAGCCCTGTGTGGCTGAGATATGTCGTATATTTATTGGCCTTGTGAGGCATTACTGGTATTTGCTGCGAGCAAGTTTTGGGATGGTAAGAAATATAGAGGAAACTCTGCCGAAATTTTCCTAGAATCCAAATGAGATAAGATATAAGCTTGTAATATGTCCTAACGAGAAAAGATGTTGTGCAAAAAGGTAATGGCAGGACGAGATTAAGTTAGGAGTATCGTTAATAACTACAAGAAATGATTTAAATACTATTGAATTGATAGTAATGGCAATTATAAGAGCGACGTCGATACGGTAAAGAGAAATTCTAGAGTAAATTAGGGGGACTGGTAGTGCTGAAACATGACATGGAAGAGAAAGGATAACTCCAATAGAGTGTGATACTGAAGTATTGATTGGGTGGATAAGTACAAGTAATATACGATAATTTTATTAGCAAAATAAAGTAACAACATCACGGAGACAGAGGTATGAATATGAGGGGTATTGGTTGCGCATGAGACTTAGGCCCTGGAAAACAAAGATGACGTTGCAAGTGAACTTTGTGCACCGAAAAATAGGGAAAGTGACATTGCATGGATGGTATGGATAATTAGACATACTACTATTGTGAGCATCCATATAGGACAAAAAGTTGTTGATTGGAGCGGATTTAGACATTAGCTCATAACTACCAGATGAGCTAAAGTAAAATACATCCCTGTTCGGACTGCTATGTCGGTTGTATTACTTGATTACAAAAGCTGCAAGATGAGTATGTTAAGACTTCACACATGAATTATCGTAGTTATAAATTACGGGGAACGGCATGAATAAGATGTAGCATAGCAGGGGATATATGAATTCAAGATTTGAAGGTGAGGCAACGGATTTGAGAATGGTACAAGTACAACCCCTAAAGGGGGGAAGCGAGTAAAGAGAATACAAGTGTAGAAATTGAAACAAGGGAGCCTAAGATGTGACAGCTATAGACTCTAAAACAAAGAGTGAGAGTCGCGCAGAAATGGGTCGAATGACTAGTAAATAAACGAACACGAATTGAGCGAGCACCTGAGACTGTACTGGAAACCATTCGCGAAGACCTTGAACCACATGATATTGAAAGCAAATAACTCAAGGGGTATTGTAAAGGATGGCGATGTTATACTAGAATAGAGGCAAAGGCACTAACAGTAAAGTCGTAATTAATGATATTGCGATTTATAAATGACAATTAAGAAAGAGACCTAAGGTTTTCTATAGTAGAACCTAAGATATGATAATCAAGGGAAAAATAAAGGAAGGAAGAGAGCATGACAAGATAAGTTACTACAAATAGGCAAAAGAGATTAGGTATATATAATCACCGAGCCTAGCCATGGTCGGGTACGCGAAACACCGAACCTTCATGGTCGGATATGCTATGTAAATGATATGTATATGAATATGACTATGGATACGATATGTAAATGAGTACGATTATAAATACAGATGCGGATATGGATACATGTATATGTATAGATGTGTATGTACACGAATCACGCAAGAACGATTATGTAACTTGCAAGTATTTATGCGTCGCCAATGAAACCAAGTGGGTACTTAAAAAGAGGAGTAAGAGGTAAGCAAGAATAGTGTGGCCATGATACTCCGGGTCAGTTGAAGGAAAATATGTGGCGAAATTTTCGTAGAATCCCGGATAGCTTAACATTCGAGGACGAATGTTCTCAAGGGGGGAAGAATGTTACACCTCGAAAAATTTTCCGTTCATGCATAGTGAATAGACTAACGAAGGGCACGACGTATACGACGTTTTGATAAGTAAGAAATAACATTTGATGATCCTAATCGAGATTTCAAAGACATTCGAAGTAAGAGAAGAAAGTTTGCCAAGAGGAGGCAAGGCGTACGAGATGTTTCGGAAAGGATTTACGAGTAACGAGTTAATGATGCTTTGGAGAAGAGTTATAACGTCCCTTAGATTGTTAATGAGGTGATAAACAAGTGCTAAGGAGGTTCTATAGGGATTGGACATCAAACAAGTCGACGAGAACGAACTTCAGAAAACTGGGCATTATACGGCCAAACATACTGGCCGTATGTTCAACCGTATAATCAGCCCAGATTAGCATCCCTCTCTGGACCAAATCTACAGCAAGACATACGGTCAGTATAATTTATACGGACCGTATGTTGGTCCGTAGAAACTGGTCGGGTCGGATTTTGTGTATTTAATAAGGGACCAAGTTCATTTCATTTCATTTCCCTTTCACACCCCTTCTCTCTAGAACTCTCTAGAACACTTCTCCCACAAGAATTCAAGGGATATTCATGATCAATCTCGTAAATCCAAGGGAATCAAGTATAAGAAACTTATTAAAGATCATCCAAGCCAAAAAATTTCATTGGAGATCAACTAGGGTTTCGGCTCAAGTGAAGTATTTCCATCCAAAGGTTATTCCTACAACATCTAAGGTAAGATTTATGGTATTTGCATGTTGTTTAAGGTATTTGAAAGTTGAAACAATTAGGTTGTAGAAGAATATAGAAAAAAAAATGGGTCATGAATGTGGGAATAGTGTCATTTTGAGTAATAGCTTGAATTGAGTCATGATTCTTGATGTGATGTGATATGGTTATGTTATAAATGATATTAAGGACATGGGATAAGCATTATATGTGAGAAAACGTACTAGTATACTATGACCATGATATGGATAAATTGAAGTGAAATTGTGAAATGAGGGTAGTGTAGATGAATGAAGATTGTTGGTTATGATATTGTGAATGTTATTATAAATGTTTGGGAGTTGATATAGAATATGGGGAAGGTTGTATAAACAAAGGAAATTCTGCCCAATTTTCTCTATCCTTAGTAAGCACGTTCATATAATCGATTAGCTAATGTGAATGTGAATTCTCTTGAAGGTAGAAACGTGAGCATTGAAGGAGAACAATCAAGCGATGGAAATTATTAAACGAAAGAGGTATGTAAGGCTATTCCTTTCTTTCTAAGGCATGACTCTTATGGTATGAATCCTCCTATCTTTCTATGATTTTCCTACGTATCGAAAACTATGAGTCTACGAGTATAAAGAGCTTCATACAAGATAAAGAAAAGAGATACGTTAAGAGTATGACAATACCAATGAGGAATCTACGTCTAGAAGTCCTAAAGCTTATGATACGATATTCCTACGAAGCTAATGATCCTTATATGATTCCTATGATATTATTTCCCTACCTTTCCATGATTTTCTTACATTCCGGGAATTATGAGACCATATTGATAAAGAGCCTCTTATGAGATAAAGATGAGAAATATGTCATGAATGCGAAAATAATGATGGTAAGTTTAATCCTAGAGATTCTATAGCAAGATATGATGTCTATGAAGTTAAAGATCCTACTTACGATCCCTTGATGATGTTCACGATGTACACTCACCTTAAAATGTTAGTTCCTTCAAGGTGAGAGATATGATGAATATGATTACTCCATAATGTAGTTGGGGGTTCTCGACCTTATGTCACCCCGACATTGTTATAAATTGTCTATAATCTCTAATGCATGTACTATGACCAATGTTCCGAAAAATTACGAGTCTATGTTCATAGGGAGTTTCATATGAGATAAAGGTAGGAAAGATGCTATAGATACGATAATGGTAATGATGAGCCTAAGTTTAGAGATTATAAAGCCTATCATACAATATTTTTACGAAGTTCATGCTACGAATATGATATGATTTTCATAGGTTGTCTTTAAATTCAAATGCATGCTTTATGAAAAGTTATGATAAGCTTATGAGATGTATGTGGTGGCAATGATGATGATGAGATATACCGAGTCTTGTTATGGCCGGGTACGGAAGACATGTATGTGATATTGTCGAGACACTACGTGGCCGAATACGGATATTGTCGAGCCACTACGTGGCCGAATACGGATATTGTCGAGCCGCTACGTGGCCGAATACGGATAATGCTTAATGTGTATGAGCAAATACGGTGTTATGATATATGTATGATATGATGATGTATGCGCTACGATGATACATGTACTATGATTATATAATATATGATATAGGCATGAAAGGTATCCTCCCTAAAAGGTTACGCAGGTTATATCTTCCCCTTATGTCTTATGATTTCTCTATTATGTTCATTTCATTCATGCCTTACATACTCAGTACAATATTCGTACTGACGTCCGTTTTCTTTGGACGCTGTGTTATGCCCACAGATAGACAGGGAGGCGACCCAGATTTATAGAGGCCGATAAGCAGACTTTTGAGAGCACTCCATTATTCCGGAGGTGCCATTGATTTACTGTTTAGTGTGCATATATGTTTTGGGCACGACGGGGTCCTATCCCATCCATATGTCTAGTATTCTAGTAGAGGCTCGTAGATACGTATGTGTGGGTAGCATGGCTTATTGTATGTATATTATTTTGATAGTCGAAGGGCTTATGTATATAAAAGTAAATATGTTTCCAATGAAAAATGGTTTTTCCTACGATTATGAGCATAAGAAATATGATTTTACGCAGAATGAGTAATAGAACGAGTGGTGCTTGGTGGTTAGCCCCGGGTACCCGTCATGGCCCTAGTCGGGTCGTGACAGTTACAAGGTGTGTAAATATTTGGAGCATTTCTCAAAGTTTCTGGGTGAGCCGATGATGGTCTTACGGCTGGCGCCAAACTTCTTCTTATTTTACTTCCGTCTTTCATTACCTTAGACAATACTTATGTATTATTTAGACTTGTATTCAGGTTAGTTGCTCTGTACCTGTGACTTTCATATTTTGGTGGATGTATTGACTTAGACTAGTTCATGTCCTTATTATTATTATTAGACTTATTATGAGACTTACTATGATTGTTCTTTATTAAATTCCGCAATTTATTTATGTTCTGCTACTTAGTCACCAAATTGGGGATTTTGGGTCGTGACATTTGTTCACGGGGGATGCAGTGGTTCACTACTTGGCAGCCCAATCATGTTCCGGAGGAGGAGCCTGGAATTTGTGAGACAGCCTTAAAAAAGAAGTGCCACAAAGTTTGGAGCAGTTTGAAAGAAGGCCAAACCCATCGACAAACACCTGTGGTCGACCACTTCTTTCACTTGAGCACCTAAAGTTGCCCTTGTTCCATTTAGACACTTCAGGTGGGTCATTCCTATTCCACTTAGACACTTTTTGCACCGTTATTGGAGCAAAACCAACACCAGTCGTCTCCTATGTGGATTAACTGGCCAATTAAATTGTGTCAGCTCATTTAAATTGTGCCAACTCAATTAAATTGTGTCAACTCATTTTAATTGTAAATTCCCTAATTTGTAAACTCGTGGAGTTTTGACCATTAAAAACTAGGGCTTTTGGGTTGGTTGGATGTGCAATGAGGTGGCGCCCCCTTTGGTGTTGGTTTTATTCCAATAACGGTGCAAAAAATGTCTAAGTGGAATAGGAATGACCCACCTGAAGTGTCTAAATAAAACAAGAGTCACTTTAGGTGCTCAAGTGAAAGAAATGAACGACCACAGGTGTCTGTCAATAGGTTTGGCCTTGAAAGAAATATGATTTGAGTCCTTGTTCTTACATGGGGACCCATTAACACTTATATGGTGCGGAAGTTCTCCGCAAATAGGTTTCCTTGCCAAAATCCGTTCATAAAGTATTTGGTGATGGTTTAAAATAAGAAGGTGGATTTCTCAGATAAAGTGATCAATCAGTTGATGAATTTCACCGATTATGATCATGAGTACTTTGGCCACTTTCTAAGGAAGCCCGATTATAAAGTTACAGAGGTGATATACCGTTCGGGAATTGTTGCACCATAGATCCTTGATAGTGAGAATCTGAGGTAAAGATTGCCTTGAAGATGATTATTTTTCGTATTATTCCACTACTTTTGACACGGAGGTTGACCGCATCTGAGTTTGTTTGGTGTATTTTATCGTAGCCAAGACGAAATTCAACTTGGGAAGGGTTATGCTTGATCAGATGAGGAAGGTCAAGGAACCATTAAGCAGGAGGCTCCGTTATCCTAGTTTGTTGACCGAGTACATGATGAATCAGTGCGTCCCCACAGACGACCCACATGATCACAAGGTTGAGGTTGCTCTCGCTTATTTTGATCCCACGTGTGTGAAGGATGGTGTAGGGTCTGGTCCTTCACTTTCTATGGAGCAGAGGTTATCTAGATAGGAGGAGTGTTCACTCTTCTTTATAGGTTATCTGAGGCGCCAAGCTGAGAAGAGAAAGCTTGATTTGTATGATCTAGTTGTGACGCACCCCATGTCCTTAAAGCCAAGATGTTCTTAGTCTTAGAGGGACCACGGAGTCTACCGTCTGACGAGGATGAGAACTCTCATGACTCGACTAACGATGAGGATGATGCAGATGGGAATGATACTTGATACAGGGAGTTCCTTCTTCTCCACTTTTTATTAAATACCATGATATTTCTTTGTGTTTATGCATTAGGGATAACACACTAAGTGTGGGCTTTGAATGCCGTAGATACTCAGACATGCAAAAGTCGAGCCCTGAGCGACGCACACATACAAAAGTAACCTAGTTGTGGGCTTTGATTGTCAGAATGCCGTACATACTCAGACAAAGTGGGTGGCACACAGTGAATCACGGAAATTGACCCGTGGATTGTGATAATGAGCCACATCGAACTTAGTTAGAGAGGAAGTTTTGTTAATCGTGGTGATGAACCCTATGAAACTTAATTCGAGGGGAAGATTGTTGGGTGTGCGAAAAAAGCCACCATTGACAGTTGAAAAGGTTAGGAAGCTACATATAAGGTGTAGAATCTCTTAATGGTGTGAGGCTTTTTGAGGAAAAATCGTGCGGAGTTGACCTTTCGTAAACAATATCACAACATGTTAAGAGTATCTTGGGGCTGATTTAGCCCAACAAGTGATACGTTTAGTTCGTATTAAATGCCTTGCATGTATTCAGAAAGATGAATTCAATGAAGGTAAATGAAAAATATTCCAACATATATATTCACTAGTGAATAGGCCCGTGCGTTGCGCGGTAATAAAGACTATTGAATTTATAAATTTTATTTTTTATAAATAATGGAGTATTACAATTATTTTAAATTTTAAATATTTGAAACACATTATTTTTCAAATCAAATGAATTAGATTAGATGTATACGTTTCTCAACAAGTGATTTTAGTATTAGTAATAAAATCTAGGTGAAGTAAAACTTATTTTCTTTAAAAAGTATGTAAAGGAAGAAATAAACAAAAAAAAAAAAAAAGGAGAATAAAATACAAAATCGAATATTCCATCTATCCTAAGAGTCTGTTTGCCCAAGGGGTTAAAAAACTGTGTATTTTGAAAAGTGTTTTATTAATAGTACTTTTAAAAATTACTTTTAGTAAGAAACAAATATTTAATGTATTGCAAATGCCCATAAGATATTTCTATTGGCTATTGGCGTTAATTGATTGGAGCCGCAACATTGCAAAAGCCAATAGAAATATCGATGCGCGCACAATCTTTACGTCTTCCATCATGGTCCTGCCCTACCAAGGAAAATAAAGTTTTAAGAAGAAACCAGAGTAAGTACATATAACACAATGAACCTAGGAAAACACCATAAGGAAAAAGTACATCAAGCGGCAAGACAACCATAATGTTCTTAAGATACCACCCCGATCTAAAAGATCAATAAGACAACCAAAATGTTCAATTACAGGTATTACCTCATAATCTTTCTCCCTATAATAGAAATAAAATATTCCCTCACCCACTAAATCTGCATGATTGTATGCACACAAAATAGTTACTAGTGTCCCTTCCTGAACGACCATTTAGAAGGAAGAAGCCAAAAGGAAAAAATTATTAGGAAAAACACAAAGAAAGTGGCAAAGGCTTGAGATGGTTGAAAGTTGTAAATATGTGCTCTTATCATAGCATTGTACAAATATTCATCCGGTAAAGATGCTTCTAATTAAGAGTAGTAAACAAATTAACTGTGACGTTTGGGCCAAAAAAACCGAAAGTGATGGTTGATTTTTTTTTTCAAAACCAAACAACCTTTTTCATCATTCTAAAAAGGAAATTACTGCACCTTTAGAGTTTTAATTATCACAATTATGCAAAAGGTTATAACTGTTTCATTATGTTAATTGGGAATAATTAAGTAAAAGGTTGTAACTCCTAATTAAGAGTAGTAAACAAATGCTGCGTATCATTCTTTTTTTTGGAAGAACGGAATTAACATTTAATAAAGAATAGGAAAAAGGTCAAAAAATTGAGAAAGAAGATAAAAAGAAATGTTTGTCATACAGAGGTGTCACATCATCTTGTCTATGACTAGATTTATATTATACTAGTGAATCTACCCGCGCTTCGTGCGGTCATGAAAAAATCTGCAAAAATATGCGCATCCTAATAATAAATTTTTAATATTATCACTCTTTTCTATATTAAAAAAGCGTTTGGGTTAATTTAAAAGCTAATTCGTACACTTATGTAACCGATATATAGCCGATGAATCTTATATATGTTTTTAAGTAATTAAGAAAGATGCAATGAGTAATTAAGAAAATTGGTAGGTAAACTAAAGTTACATAAATTTCATCTTATAACTTCTACTTAGCATATTTGAAACGAAAATATATATGAATGAAATGTTAAAATAATTTATCAGCAATAAAAGTGTCATTAGGCAACAAATCAGGGAAAAAGATCAAGTCCAGTACTATTTCCTCAAGTAATGTTTAATGGCCTATTAGATTCATGCCACTTGGATCATAAAATAATTTATGGCTGAGATTTATTTCAAATCTTACACTTAACAAAATTACTAAAAATATTACTAACGGCATTAATTAAAAACTAACCCACCGTTTTGTTTTCCTTTCAGCACTACAACCTAAGGCATCTACAGCTACGAAATCTTAGCTATGAATTTAAAAATCGTGGCTACTACTTAATAATAGCCACAAAATTTTGAATTCCATGGCAATCTACAAATTCATAAAATTTCTTAGCCACGAAATCAAATTAACAAAGCTAATTCCTCATTTTTGTTATAATAGCTAACAATCGTGGCAGTAATTATTACCTAAATAGCTACAATTTTATTGCTATAAGAAAGTTTCATAGCTAATTATGAATTTTTGCCTTGAGTTGAAACTTACTAGCAATAGTTAACCTTTTTGCCACAATAAAATATTTGAAACAAAATGTTGTGGCTAAATAATTTTCTTTGCTTCAAGATATAAGAAATTGTGGCAATAGTTAAACGATATAGCCACAAAGTTTTGGATATAATAAAATTTCGTAGCTAATTATCATTTTTTTGCCACGAGTTGAAATTTATTGTAGCAATAGTAACTTTTTAGCCACAACAAATTATTTAAAACAAAACGTTGTAGCTAATTTTTTTTTTTTTTTGCTTCAAGTTATAAAAAATTATGGCAATAAATAAATGATATAACCACAAATTCCGTATTGAAATTTGTTGTAGCAATAATAACCTTTTAGCCACAAAAAACAAATATTAAAATTAAATATTAGAGCTAAATAAATATTTTTTCTTTGAGTACTAAAAATTCGTGGCGATACTTGACTTAATAGCTATAATCATCAGTTTCCGATTTTAATTTCATATCTTCAATAATATCATCAGCTAAGGTAGCATCAGTGCTGATAATATTAAGATTATATTTAAAAGGATAACCTTATCTAATTAATGTGTCAATAATAAAATACAATTAAACCCCCATAACAATATTGTTGAGTCCAAAAGTTTTTGGTTGTTATAGCGAATGACTATTATACACCTATAACAACATTAACATTTAAATAATATTTCGTTGTTATAGGCAAAAAAAAATGCATAAAATATTTTTTTATTTAATTGTCAAAATCTAAGCTTAATCATACTTTTTATAACAAAGGTATTTTTTTTAACCATAAGTAGTGTATTAATGTATCAAAATATTTGATCAAAATTTCTAGAAGTATTTTTGGTAATCTTAGAGATTTTATTTCTAGAAAGATGATTAATCATAATATTACCCAAAAAAAAAAAACCTGTTATAGAGGGGTAATTTTACAAAGAGAGTACTATCAGAAAGATGGACGTTGCTGTTACATGTAAAAAGTTGTTATGGAGAGGTAAAATATAACACAAAAAATCGATTCTGAGAAAAACTTGGTTGTAATAGAGAGATGTTATATGAGGATTTCATTATAGAGAATCTGACTGTATATAGATTTTAAACAACTATAATCTTTTATTAATTACATTGTCTAACATATTATATTTGTTTAATTTAGACAATAAAAAGTGTTATAATGTATAGTCATTTACTATCTTAATAACTTATTGATTATCATACATTTAACTAAAAATTTATTATTTTTCGTATACAGTATGGGGTCTTGTCACTTTTATGACACTATTTTGACATTTATAATACCTAAATTATTAAAAATTATATTTTAAAATTTCAATAACTCATATGATTAATATAAAAGTGCATAACAATACCAGCTAGTATATCATAATTCGTATTAAACGAAGAATTATTTGTAGTTTTCAAATACAATTTAAATAAATATCTATTACTAATATTTATTATTTATATATTTGACTATATTAGATTTTAAAAACTATGTTCTTGTATTTTTTTATTGATTATATTATATCCAGTTTAACTAAATAAAATTTATCAATTTAATTGTTTAATACTATTTTAATAACTTGATAGTAATCTGAAATCTAGTTAAGCACTAAAAATTAAGAAGTTAATATAATTGACATAGGAGCATATAACAAACAAACAATATTATTTATGACGAAAATGGTTTTAAAAAACTATACTTTAGTTATGAAATTAATCGAAATTTGGTGCCAATAGTTAAAAATATCGTTGCTTGCAATATTATTTATAGAAATTGTTCATAGACTTTTTTTTTCACCATATAGACTGTAGTTTCTAATTATGTAAAATATAAGAATATGTTTTTCTTATATCTAGTTACACTAAAAAATTAAAATTTTAATATGGCTGATATTTAAGTCCATTAACAAAAGTGATTATTTTATAATCCTTATTTAAATAAGTATTATCTATAAGTTTCAAGTATAATTAAAACAACAATTTAGTTATATCCAACTAATAATATAAGTAACTAATTACATAGAATTTAAACAATTATATTAGTAATGGTTTGGTCCTTTACTAATTTAATCTAGACAATAACAAAATTTGTGTATGTTACTAATTTGATAGTTTATTAATTATCATAAAATTCTTGTCCATCGAACTAACAATTGAGAATTTAGCATGGTTTGTATACAAGATCAAGTCTTTCCTCTCGCGTGATTATTATATTATATTTGTAACACTTCAGTAATATTGATACTATTAAATTTTATTTTTAATAAAATATATAATATGATTGATAATACATATGGTTGTACATCAAAGCTAACTATTATAATTAATATTTAATAAATTATTACTTGTAAGTCCACTATAACAAATAATTATGTACTCTTATTTAATTAAATTTGAATATCTAATTATATGACATTTAAATATCCACATGCTTGTTGTTACACCTCGCACTTTCAGAGCATGAGCACGCCACGTATTTCACCGTATTAATGGAGTATCGGAGACGTCCTGTGATGTTTTGAAATGTACAGGCCATGGGAAGTATGTAACAATGAAGTAAAGGATGACTTATGATCTCGTATGTCGTAATCGGGAAGGACAACCTTAGAACCAAAGGACATGACCATTATCAAGTATGATTAATGATAAATATCATGTATGAAGAGTTTCAGAAGATTCCGGGACCAAGCAAATCGAAGAAAATAAGTTTGTCAAAAATTTGAAAAAAGCTGACAGAATTTTGGACAAAACTTTTAGGTCAACATTAGAGGGGTATATCTCCTAGTATGTCAGGAGTTTTGAAGTGAAACAAAAGCCTAAATTGAAGTGCAGGAAGTCTGGTTTCCAACGCAATAAACCGTTCGTCAAAACGACATCGGAGTAGGGAGTTATGGGCATTTCAAGATGAGCCTCCAAGCTGCCAAATGGCTCCCCGCGGGCCCCACTTGGAAAGTCAGTGGAACCGACTCTCAAGGTGTATAAATACCCTATTATTTCATTTTTTTTCATCATTTGCACTTCTTGGGAGTTCTAGACACATCCACACATTTCTCTTAAACACTTATAACCCCTTAAATTAAGAATTCAACAAGATTACACCAAACTAGTTCATGAAAAGTGATTGTTCTTGTTTCCACTTGATGTTGTGGTGAGTTTGGTCTTGAAGAAAGTTGGTGTGGCTAAAGTTCTTCAAGTATAAGGTATGTTTTTCATCCTATCTCTTATGTTGAGTTGATTTGAAGGTTTAGCAAGTCTTAAAAGTGAAAATAGTTATGGAGGAAAGATCATAAAGTGTTGTGTTGTAGTTATTGAGTTTATGGACTGTTTTGAGCATGTTGTGGTTGTGTTGTTGGGCTGATTTTCATGTATATGGATGGTATCTAATGTTGTTGGTGTGTTGATGAGATTATACTCCTTGATTGGGAAGAAAGGAAGTGTATATTGTTATTGTATGTTGACAAACATCATGTGGGACGTTTTATGGAATATTTTGGTATGGATTATGATGTTATTGAGTGTTATTGGTGTTAGTGTTTTTGTTGTTGTGTTGGTTGTTGGTATTGTGATTTCGGGCTAGGGATATAAACAGGGGAGATGCTGCCCCAATTTTGACAGATTCTAAAGGAGTTTAATTTAAAGACTTAAGATAGGCATATGACGATAAGCCTAACAATAGTATGAATTCTCTTGAATGTAGATTTACGAGCTTGGGAGGATAAGCATTAAGTGGTAGAAGACTGAAAAGGTATGTTAAGGCTATCCCTTTCTTTCTTAAGGCATGATCCTAGTGTTACGAACCTTTACAAATGATGTCCTTAATGATTCCTCTCATAGAAATGCTAGAAGCTTACATTCTTGATGTTCTTAAGATGTTATTGATGTTTGTCTCACCTTATGATTATTGTTCCTTCAAGGTGAAATACACTAATGATGTTAGCTCCATAATGGAAATCGGAGGTTTACCGACATTACATCACTCCGATGAATTTAGAAATGTGTTCTTAAGGAATGCTTTGTAGGACATGAATAGTGAGCTAGTAGAAGATCCCTAATGAGGTATTTAATGCTAGAAGAGAGGTTTATGATGTATCTCAGGATTTGTTTGAGGTTTAGTTAATCGGAAAGAAGTGCTAATGGCTCAGAACTATGCTTATAAGTCTTATGTGATCATGTAGGCATTAACGGATAAGTGATGACCATGAGAAGCGCTTAGAAGCTAATAGGTAAAGAATGAGTACTAGAAGTATATAAAGGGTACCTATAGGGGATATTTGGATCGGGCTGCACGTTCCGCAGCACATGCATTCATATTTACCATTAGTCTGCAGCCAGTTGGGCGGTTACCACCATGTTACAGCTAGTTGGGCAGTTACACCGTGTTACGGCCGGTTGGGCAGATATGTATTTACCACCATGCTACAACTGGTTGGGCAGTTACCACCGTGCTACGGCCGGTTGGGCAGATATGAATTTATTACCATGCTACGACTGGTTGGGCAGTTACCACCATTCTACGATCGGTCGGGCAGTTACCACTGATCAGTTGGGCAGGTAGCACCAGGACGATAAGTAAGTTAGAGACACAGTATTGTACATAGATATAGTTAAATATATGAGAGTATAGAGAGATAAGCATACTAGGTTCTCATTGGTAAGTCAGAAGTGTCAGGCTGATTCTTATCCTTCTTCTTGCAGTATATGTTTATTATGTTACATTTCCGCCTTATATACTCGGTACGCTATTTGTACTGACGTCCTTTTGCTTGGGGACGCTGCGTTCATGCCCGCAAGTATAGACAGAAGAGACGAGGACCTTCCACAGTAGGCTGCCTCCAGGTACTAGTCTTGATTGGTGAGCTCCACTTCTTCCTGGAGCATTGTCGAGTCTGGGTTCGTGTATGTATTCTTGTGTGTTACGGGTATGTGGGGGGCCCTATCCCGACTTGTATACTTCAGTATGTTCATAGAGGCTTTGCAGACAGTTTCTTGTATACAGCTTAGTTATGTCTTGTCAGTGGTTACGTCGGCATCGTGAGCCCATTGTACATATACATATGCATGATATTATATTCATAGTTAGCCTCCTTGGCCTTATTATGCCATTCGAGACATAGAAGACGCAAGTTACAACTTGGTTCGCTCGGCCCCAGTAAGGTGTCGGGTGCCAGTCATGCCTTACTGTGTGACACTTGTATCTGACTACATTGATCACTAATTATGTTAAATTTGAATAAACATATACATTATTGATTTATGATCTTATTGCAATATAAATAACTTAATAATTATCATAAATCTAATTGAACATTAAGAAATGACAAATATATTTTAGATATTTTTCATGCAAATCATTATTTACTTTGTCCTACTTAATGTAGTTATATATTTATGATTCATTTTGTTATTTATAGGTAATACTTAATTGTCATTCTTTCGGATCTCACTCTTTGTCACTATATTTTTTTGGTTACTTTTTGTCTTCCTTTTTATTGTTTATAATGTATACTTCAACTTTCATTTGTAACTTACATTGGATTCGGTAGAAGCATTTTTTAGTCTTCTTCTTTGCTAATAGAGAAGAGAAAAGTTTGAATCTTTATGTTTATTAGTTTGACATACCAATAATAAGTTATTTGTTTTTTGTTGAAGATTGTGAAATGTGATTTAGGAGATGCTAGCTTTTGATGGAATTAATTTTGATCTTTTTCTAAGGTAGGTGGTTATTGATTTTTCTACTTAAAATTCGCATTTGATTGAGTTGATGAACTCTCTTGTTGTATCTTAGGCATGTTGTTGTTCATGTTAATCTTCGTATGTTTCACTGCTATCAATCGATATATAAATCTTTCATAAAAACAATAATGTAGAAATATGTTTGTTTCTTAATTGAGGTTTTGTTAGAAGAAACTTTTAGCGGTAAAGATTGAAATGTATTCCGAATGCTATCCCTTTAAAGATTACTGAAAGTTTCATTATGAAGATATTGGAACAATTTTCATGAGAAGTTAATTGATATATTTTATCATAACATATGACCAACTAATTCTGGACCCCACATTGTGAAATTTCACTAAGTATGATATTGTTGTATATGATCAACTGATTACTTATACAATCATTCGTTTATGTTTCTCATGTTAATTTACTTTATCATAATTAACAAGCATATTTATGGAATTATTAGAGCAGTAGATGGCGGATATTGATCACATAAGATGCAGTTAGAAGCTGCGTGGGAAGAGTGAAATCAGAAAATTGTGCGGCTTTGAGTCTCAACCAAGATACTACTATTGTAATCGGTGTCATAGAAAAATTATGTATTGTGAATGTTTGAAATTTTAGATATGTAACTATATATGTATAACTTGAAACCTATTCTGGAATCCAATTTTTTTATTCGTATAAAAGAATTCTTCTGATTAATAATGCTTGTGGTTCATTCTTCAATTTTTAGCGATGAAATATATGAATTCATAGCTAACTGTATATAAAATTACCAAAAACATGGCTACCCATTTGTACTTTTCGTAGCAAATAAAAAACAATTTAGCTATAATATTATATATTTCATGGCAAAAAGAATTGATTCTTAGTTGAGTCCCAAAAAATTTGTGGCATGTACTTCAATTTATAGCTATAGATTTTTGAAATCGTAGCTAAATATAGTATTATTGCCACGGGATTAAACTATAAAAATAGCCACAAAATTTATATTTTCATGGCAAATATTACACCCCGTACTTCCAGATGAACGTTCGCTAAGTTTAAGTACAAGTACATGGAATTATGATTAAAATGAGCCGTCTTTCGAGTTTAAGGAATGGTATAATTATTAGGTATACTTATGGATAAAGTGATATATGAGGAGTACCGAGAAGTCTAACGACCAAATAGAGTTGAAGAAATAAGCTATTGATACCTTGGATTTTATGGAAAATATGAGGAACAATTTTTGGTCCAACTTTGAGAAATAATATCTTTTAGTATATGAGAAGTTTTGAAGCAAAGCAAAAGCCTAAAATGAAGTTCGTCGAGTCTACTTTCCAATAACACCGGAGTAGAGAATTGTGGACGTTGCAAGTTAGGCTGACAGAGCAGAAACGCGTGCTACAATAACCGACGTGCTACAGTAGTCAAGTGATATGCTGCCTGAATTTCGACAGATTCTAAAGGGATTTTAATTAAAGGCTTAAGACAAGTGTATGATGGTGAGCCTAATAATAGTATGAATGGTTTTATATGAAGATTACAAGTTAGGAGCTAAGTGGGAAGGTCAAGGAGAAAGATTCCAGGTATGTTATGGCTAAACCCTTTCTTTCTAAAGGCATGATTCTTTTGTTATAAACCTTTGCGCCATATCCACCATGTTATTGCTTCCACAAATGTTAGAGTCTATGAGCCTTATGACCCATATAATATTGTTGATCTATTCATGACCTTCGAGACTATTCATTGTTGTCGATCTCGCCTTATGATTTGTTCCTTCAAGGTGAAATGTGTTCATGATAGCAGTTCCATAAGAATAATCCAATGAGATGAGAAATGTGTACTTAGGTGATTTCTAGTGGAACATGAATAGTGTGCTAGTGGAGGATTCCTAAGAAGTCCTAATGGCCAGAGATGTGCTTATAAGGCTTATATGATTATGCAAATACTACGGGTTAAGCGAAGACCATGAGAAGTGCATATAGATTACTTGTAGAAGTTTGATTATGATGTCGATCATAGTTACCACTAGTCTACGACCAGTTGGGCAGTTATGAATTACTACCAGGTTACGACTGGTTGGGCAGTTATTACCACCGGGCTACGGCCGGTTGGGCAGATGTATGTATGTATGCATATATGTATTTACCACTGGTCGTAGACCAGTTGGGCAGATGTATATATTTACCACCAGACTGTAGCCAGTAGGGCAGTTACCACCATGCTACGACCGGTCGGGCAGTTGTCGCTGATCAGTCCGGCAGTTGCGCTCTAACGTCGGGCGATAATCGGACGGGCAGTTATTACCACCAAACTACAGCCGGTCGGGCAGTTACCATTGATCAGTCGAGCAGTTAGTATAGGATGATTAGTAAGATAAAGGCACAGTATTGTACACAGATATGGTTAAGCATGGGAGAGTATAGAGAGACATGTATTATATATGGATCAGGTTGCACGCCGCAACGTATGTTTGGATAATTTTTTATGATAAGTTAACCAGGGCCATGGTAGGGTATATAGATCTACTAAAGATTGCAAAAAGATGAAGAGGTATGTATACATATGCTAGATTTCCGTCGGTAGTTCAAAAATGTAAGGTTGATTCTTATTCTTCTCATCTTTAGTATATGGCTATTTTGTTGCACTTTCCGCCTTGCATGCTCAGTACTTTGCTCGTACTGACGTCCCTTCTTGTGGACGCTGCGTTTCATGCCCATAGGTCTTGAGATACAGCTTGACGGATCTTTCAGTAAGGATACCAGCTCAGCAGGCAGAGTTGTGGCACTCCACTTGCTTCGGAGTTGCCCTGTGAGTCAGCATGGCTGCATATGCATTTGCATGGGTATGGCGGGGCCCTGTTCTAGCTATTTTATTTTATGTCATGTACTCCTGTAGAGGCTTGTAGACAAATATGCACAATTGGATGTTTTGTGATCATCTCGACTTACACTATGTTGTATCATTATCATGGATAGCCTTACCGGCATATGCACTCGAGAATTAGTTTGAAGACGTAAGTATGTTATCTTTTGGGCTTGTGCCCCTATGGTTTATGGTACCTTGGCCTTAGGTTTCCTTTCGAGGTACAGAAAACGTGGGTTATAAGTTGGTCCGCTCGGTGCCCGTAAGGTGCCCAGTGCCAGTCACGCCTTGCCAAGGTTGGCGTGTGACAGCAAATAAATTAAACTTTTTGCCACAAAAGAACACATTATAGCTACAAATATAAAGATTGCTACAAGTTTTATTTGTCGTGGCAAAAGATTAAAATTATTTGTTTTATTTGTTATAAGTATATTTTCGGGGCAAGAACATTTTATCGCCACAGCTACAACACAAAGAAAATTTGTGGCAATAAATATCAATCCTTAACCACGGTTCATGTAAAGTCCGTAGTTAACTTTTAGCTACACTACATTTTGCTCCGAGAAAAAATATTGTGGCTTTAGCCACGATAATTTTCATATTTAGCTACAATGTATTTCGTAGCTATTGATGCCTTATGTTGTAGTGTAGGGTGTGTTCGGTATGTAGGAAAATGTGTTCTTGAAAAATAAGTGAATTTCTATTTATTTTCTCATTTTCGGTTGGGTAGTGAAAATAAGTGAATTTCTACATTTTTTTTTGCGAGAGTAAACTCTTGTGTATATACCAAAAACTGAACCCATTTTTCTCTCTCCTCGCTCTCCAGGTGCAAGTTAGCATAACCAGCGGCCCTGTGGTAGCCATGGCCAGAGGACGAGGAAGAGGAACGGGACAAACTCACAAGATACCTCGCACAACATTCAGAAGAACAGTACATACATCAATAACGAGAAAATCACAAGTTGAATCATCGACCCGAACTAGAACTAACAAAACCCCTATTCAACCGACGGAGCAGTGTCGGCCATTGGAAATTGGGGGTTCAAGCGATCAAGCTACGCAACCGGATAGGCAAGCAGAATCGGGGAGCTACTCTAGTGTTGTGAGATCCTTGAATTTGACGAGTGCCCAAAGAGTAACTCCAGTGAACACGCCGTCACTGGTGATAATATAGCCGAAATATCCAATTGAGCAGATACCATAGCTTGGAATTGCTAATGATGAAGCGGAGAACACTGCTAGGCCTTGGACTAACCTGTTTTTTTAGTAATTGTTATGTTGAAATTGGTATGACTCTCTCTTATATTCCTCCTGTGATTGCTGATGGAATAGTGAAAGCACAACTGGAGCAGGCCGAAGTAGATAAGGAAATTGAAATATGGAGTAGTGCATTGATTGTTTATGTCGTAGGGAAACCCCAGGATACAGTTATATGAAGAGATTTGCTGCTCAAACCTGGGCATCTGTAGATGATATATACCTACATGAAGATGGATACTATATTGTGCAATTTCTTTGTAAAGATGATATGAATAGCGTATTATATGCTAGCCCTTATTCGATAAAGAATCGACCATTGGTAATGAAACCTTGGACCCCTGATTTTGAGTTGGATGCTGAATTTCTATCTAAGATTCCCCTATGGATCAAGTTTCCAAAGCTACCTATGAGTTGTTGATGTTGCAATTCATTGAGCATGTTAGCTATTTCTATTTGCACACCCATGTATGCTGATGAATGCACTGCCAACCGAACAAGAATTTTGTTTGCTAGAATGTTTATCCAGGCCAATGTCACCAAATCTGTTCCTAGTATAGTTGTGATTACTTCACCTGATGGTAGAGAATTTAACCAAAACATTGAGAATAATTGGAAGCCTGAGTTATGTGAAAAATGTCAAAAGATTGGGCATATATACAACAATATATGCATCCAAGAAGAAGAAGGAGGCCTAGAAGAGCTCCTCAGAGAAATCCACAAGCTACTTCCAGACAAGAACCTGCACAGAATATAATGACACAAGTCTGGCAAGCAAAAGAAGAGCCTCCCAAAGAGAATGAAATAAGGGCACAACAGGAACAAGGTGACTCTAGGATTCTGGAAAAATCTGGAGTAATCCCACCTATTATAGCTTCAGGTGAGGTAACCATAAAATTCCTACTAGTAGGGCATCAAGTGAGGGAACGACGGCATCAAATACTACTATTGCACATGGTGATGGTAGAAATCTAGCTCCCCCTGTAGTGAGTAGTGAGCTGACTAACAAGGCTGCACACACTGATGCAACAAGTGGAAAGAGCAACACTACTGCTCCCATCTGTACAAGAAGCAGCATGAACAAAGCCAATACTACTGAGCAGCAGGTCATGGCTAACCCTCAGACCACTCTAATGAGCATGAGTCTTGCTCTTAGATGTCCTTTAGAATTTCCAGTGCTGAGTATTAGCACTCAGAAACAACAAACAAGGGAAGAAGGGAATACAAAGAGATATAGCAACAACCTCATTACCCAAAGGAGTTGCTACTACACATCTCTATGAATTAGTTGGTGTGGAACATTTAGAGAGGTGAATAAGAGGATAAGTAAAGGGAATTGCAAAATTACTTACACCAGAAAATTATAAAATTGCTTGGCCTTTTGGAAACTAGAGTTAAAGAGGATAAAGCTAGTAGAGTAATGAAACAAATTGTTCTTATATGGGAGGGTTATACCAACTACCAACATGCTCATAATGGTAGGATTTTTTATTTTGGGATGATGATACTTATGCAGTGGAGCTGTTCCAGTCTGATGCTCAATCCCTTCACTCCAGTTTAGGGGAAGAGATAATTTTGAATGTGTATTAATTGTCATATATAGGTATAACACTGTTATCCAGATAAGATCTCTCTGGGCTGAATGAACAAAGATAGCAGTCAATATTACTGTTCCTTGGTTGATTAGTGGAGACTTCAATGTTGTGCTAAGTCCTCAAGATAGGTTGTTAGGGAACCCCATAACCAATACTGAAATTAAGAATTTTCTGAGTGCATACATAACCTTCTACTTAATGAACTGGCTTGGACAGGGGAATTCTATACTTGGACTAATAAGCAGCAAGGAGATGACAGAGTATGTAGCAAAATAGATAGGTGTTTTGGAAATGATCTCTAGATATTGCAATGGGGCCATTTGCATATGGAATACGACCTACTTGCCATATTTGACCACTCACCTATGCTCTAAAAAATCCAGCAGCCTAAAGGGTCTCCAAAAATTCCATTTAGGTTCTTTAGTGTATGGGAAAGTCATGAGAATTTCTTGTCAATTGTTGAGGCAGTGTAGAGGCAGAAATATAAAAGTAGAACTATGCAGACTATTTGTACTAAACTGAAAGCACTAAAACCAAAATTCATGCAGCTGAATGTTGATGAGTTCAAAGGGATTGGCTAGAAAATTATCCAAACCAGGGGAAAATTACATACTATCCAGGAGAACTTGAACACTCACTATTCAGATAACCTACTTGCTCAAGAGAAAATTACCCTCATGCAATTGGAGAAATGGTCACTTATTGAAGAGAGTGTGATAAAACAGAAGTCCAGAGTACAATGGATGAAACTATGGGACTCCAATACAAAATATTTTACTGCTGTGGTTAAAGAGATGGCACAGAGGAAACACATCCATGAACTCACTGCTTTGAGTGGTACAAAACTGACTGAGCCAAAAGCCATTATACATGAAGTTATCTTGTTTTATAAGGGACTCATGGGAACTGCAGCACACACATTACCTGCATTAGATAGAATAATTATGTATAAAGGACCCCAACTCACCCATAAGCAGAAGCTGTTTCGACTAATGGATGTCATTGATGCTGAGATCAAAGATGATTTATGGGCTATGGGAGAAGACAAAGCTCTTGGGGTAGATGTCTTTAATGCATGTTTTTTTCAAAAAGGCCTGGCCTGTTGTCAAAGATGTTATTATACTGGCTGTTAAAGAGTTTTCACCTCTTTTAAACTCTATAGAGGAGTGAACTGTGCTTCTATTACCCTGGTGCCCAAGGTGGCCTGTCCTGTTACAATAAAAGAGTGCAGACCAATAGCATGCTGCACTGTTCTTTACAAAAGTATCTCTAAAATTCTAGCTTGCAGACTCCAATCAGTCATTTCCTCAATCATATGTGAGGCCCAGGCTAGTTTGGTTCCAGGCAGGAAAATAGTTGATAATATTATATTAGCTCATGAACTGGTGAAAGGGTACACTAGGAAAAATATCTCTCCTTGGTGTATAATTAAGGTGGATTTGAAGAAAGCTTATGACTCTGTTGAGTGGATTTATTTGGAACAGGTGATGGACGGGATTGGATTTCCAACAAAATTCACTAACTGGATTATGGAGTGTGTTAGAACTGTTAACTACTCTGTGCTGGTTAATGGGGAACCCACATAACATTTTGATGCTGCCAAATGGCTTAGACAAGGGGACCTTATATCCCCCTTTCTATTTGCTATTGCTATGGAATATTTGAGTAGGCAATTGAATGAGTTGAAAAAAATGAAGGAGTCTAGGTATCATCCTAGGTGTGCTAAACTGGGCATAACACATCTGAGTTTTGCTGATGATTTGTTGTTATTTGCCAGAGGTGATGCTGCTTCTGTGGCCTGTATTCATGAATGTTTCAATCAATTTTCTGCAGCTTTTGGTGTCACGACCCAATTTGGCTAAGTCGTGCGGGCGCTTACCTTTCCCACCTCGGTAAGCGAACCCTCAACCCAATGATAATAAAGGCATAAATAAGTAAATCAATTAAGCGGAAGAGAATAAATCACCTAAGTCTTACGATAATAATATAGAAGAAAGTGCGGAAATAAGAATACACCCAGGATCTTGTCTAATCCATACAAGAGCTTCTAAATGAAAGTATACAGGTCTGGAATATAATAATACATCAAATTTGTATATGTCTCAGAATGGAAAAGTAAGACATAAATAAGAGGAGTCTTCAAGGCAGCAAACATCTCGTGCTCACCCTGGAAACTCGAAGCTGTATTGATAGCGACTATCAGCCACTGGAGACGGAAGCTGATCCAACTTGGAACTCTGAATTCAAAAAAGAATGCAGCAAGTGCAGGTCAGTACAAAACCACAGTACTAGTAGGAATCATCGGCCGACTAAGTATAGCTAACATAATTCAGACAATAAAGCAGGATAGGCAGATAAATCAACAAGTATAAGTCAAACACAAACCAGAACCAAGTATCCGTCATCACCTAGGTTGAATCATCTAAACCCAAGTGTACCAAGTCTCAATATATCCAATCTGAAATTAACAACACAAGTAAATCACCAGATCATCACAATATAAGCCAAAATGAAATGCAATGCAATGATGTAAGCATGCCAATGCAATGCAATGCTATGTACACATGTACTCCGGACGGAAGTATCGACGTCCTGGTAGCACAACCCATGGGAGACCCGTGAAGTCCATGTACTCACTCAATTCATGATTCCGGGACAATCATCGGACATCAGACTCTCACATCACTCCACACAATCCACGATTCCGGGACAACCATCGGACATCAGGCTACTCACATCGCTCGCACACAATCCACGATTCTGGGACAACCATCAGATATCGGACTACTCACATCACTCTCATGGAAACTGAGCTCAGCTCATCACAGTGATATTAACAATGTATCAACAATATATCATGAGATATGTGAATGCGTGCGATGTATGAGTCAACATTAATAATCAGATCAATATCACAAGTACTAAGCATAGGTACGCCAACAATATCATGAAAGCCTACGCGAGTCATATAGAACACTATCCTCGTAACTAAAGCCAACAAGTGAGGCACAACAATATCATGAACAATATATATCAATAGTCTATGATATCTACTATCACTGCACATCAAGCCCACAACAATGGACCAAATCGAATCACAACACAACGGGGTGACTAGCCCCAATCACACAACAGGGCCCAACCTAATACAATATCCAACCCAACTTCATACCCGAAGGTTTATATGCTTTCTCTGATAATATAGTCTAAATATATGCTTCGCTATACGAAGTCTCACCAAGAGTAAGCCATAACCTATTTGGATGGCTGAACAGCAAAACACCAAAAATCACTCCTTCGCTTTCTCCTTCTGCTGAGCCTCAAGATCAAGAAAGTCTAGGCATATTCGAAATCTAGATTAGAAATCATGAAGATCGATATCTATATTACTATCATTCAATTTAGGTCGAAACCCAACCCTAGAATTTGAAGAAATGGGGCCCACAAGGTTAAAATGGGAAATTTGGGGGTAAAATATCAAATTAAATGCTAGATGATCAAAATCCATCAACTAGTTGCTAAATTAACTCAAGGATTCACCCAATTCGAAATTCAAGCAAAACCCCCAATTTTGGGTATAAACCCTAACTCTTATATTCAAGAATTCAACACTAATAATGGGAGATATATGATTAACAACCTTAGATACATCATAATCTAGCATAAACCCAATCAATTTCATCATTAATAAGCCTAGATAGAAAAATCCATCAAAACGCACTTTTAATCTTCCATTACTAATGAACTAACAAGAAAAAAGGGTTCTAAGATGATTAGGAATAATGAATTAGTAAAAAGGCTGGGAGGACTTACCACTAAGAATCTTCACCAATTATCCCTAAGAATAGTTCCCAAGAGCTCAAATTCCGGAATGGTATTAAATGATAGACTAAGGGCTTTTAACACTTCATTTAATGAACTAACTGCTCGTCACTCGCTTTCGCGACACTAATACTGCTCCAGCGGTACCATGAGCGATATAGCGGTCATGCCCAATTAGCAAGGACTGCTCCAGCGGCAGGGTGACTGCTTCAGCAATACCACTGCCGCAGTGCTGGTGTCGCCAAAGCGGGCACCAGACACCAGAAACTTCACTAAGTTTCACACTTCAAGTCGAATTTCCAATTAATTCTTGAGGCCATCTGCTCACAATCCACATACACAAGAACACATAAAAACACGCTACGAACTTGGTCGTGGCCTCGAAATTTTCAACGGAGGTCTCGTTAACCTCGACCCCCGATACCTCAATTCTAACTTCCCAACTCAAGTCCCAAAATGCATCTGAGTGCATTGGGAACTGAACCAGATATACACACAAGTTCTAAACGACCATCCGGACCTCTCGGAATTGACGAAATTTCAAAAAGGTCCGTTTACCCAAAAGTCAACTTTGAGTCAACTTTTTTCACTTAAAGCCCAAATTTCACAAAAGGTCACCTGAATCAAATCTAGACACCTCGAGAAGCATGTCAACGGTCCCCTCGGGTCAAAAGCAAGCTAACCAAGCTCTGAAAGGGGTGAAAGTGTCAGAAACACTATAACGACCAAACGGGTTGTTACATCTGGACTACAGGCAAATATGAAAAAACGTTCAATATACTTTGGTGGGATAGCTCAGGGGGACAAGGACACTCTACTAAGGCAGTTGGGCTATGGGCAAGGAGAACTTCCTGCCACGACCTAACCGGAGGGCCATGACGGGCACTCGGTGCTAACCTACCCGGGCACCTCTTATCGTACACTCATATTCATATCAAGGTGAGCCCCATGACCTACGCATGATTTATATATATTAATAGTACTAATCTCGTTGAGCAATAACACATTTATATCATCATCAACAACTATGCCCATATCCATTTACACAAGCCGATGAGGCTAACAAAATGATATACAAAATATAAGCCGACAAGGCTAAAAGACATCTAAATGTACACAACCGTCTACGAGCCTCTAAAGAGAGTATGTAACATCATATAGACGGGACAGGAACCCGTCATGCCCATATGTATGTACATAAAAGAATAAGTACCCAAAAGCTGTGGCTCCGAATGAGATGGAGCTCTGCTATGCAATCTCTGAATAAGCAACTATGAGTCCAGTCTGTCTCCCTGTGCACCTGCGGGCATGACACAGCGTCCACAAACAAAAGGACGTCAGTACGAATAATGTACTGAGTATGTAAAGCATAGTCAATAACATAATGGAAGCATAAGATATAACATAAGGTAGAAGAGTCATGAGATAATAGAGCCATTTGTACCTCTAGTGGCAACCATCCTGTTTTCTTACCCATTTTCTAATAGGAACCTTCCATTTATAATACTTACTAAAATGGGTGTGAGGTTAACAATATAAGTTGAACATAAGGATGAATTTTGAAGGCTTAATGGAATGTGATTACTTGATTATGATATTGTGGGTGTATTGTGGTTGTTGGGAGTTGTTTCGTAATATGGTAGAAGTTGACGAAATAGGGGAAATGCCGCCCAATTTTCATTAGATCATGAATTATTCTAATTTGAATTTAATAGGAAGGTTCCTATTAGAATACATATAAGTAAGAAAACAGGATGGTTGCCACTAGAGGTATAAATGGCTCTATTATCTCTTGACTCTTCTACCTTATGTTATTTCTTATGCTTCCATTCTTAGCACATTTTCATACAATGCTTCCTCATCACTATTACTACCTTCCATAACAATATTATACCCATATCATACTAAGAATCATGACTCAAGTTAGCTTACTACTCAAAAATATCATAAAAGTTACATTGAGCCCTCATTTTCCACTTTCTTCTTCTACCCAAGTTCTTCAACAACCAAGCATTCATGATAACATGAAATAAGCATGAAAACTATCCTTTTATCTCATGGAAATGAGCTTTGGAGCATCTATCAATTTAGGTGAAAACCCTAGCTTCATTACTCAAGAATTGCATATAGTCTACTAACCCTAGGAAGCCTTCTAACACATGAACACTTTGATTCTTGCCTCTTGATCTTTGTTTTCTCTTGGATTGGAGTGGAACATACTTCGGGAAGGGTTTGGAGCTCTCAAGACTTGTGGAAATTGAAAAATGAAATAAAAGAACCAAGGCCATCTATTTATACAAAACATAAAAATTTAGCCTGATGGACTTATACGGACCACTTATACGGTCCGTATAAGTGGACCGTATAAAGTTATACGGACCGTATAAGTTGATGTATAACACCATCAAGAAAATGACCTCTTCTGTGAAGGTCATGTTATACGGACCCTCTTTATACGGACCGTATAAGTGGTCGTACAACTCCCAATTATACGAAACTTTCTCTCGTTGATTCGTTTGACTTCCAATCCTTGTGGAACCTTCTTGGAACTTACATATTACTTCGTGAACCATACAATAGGATCTATATCAGCCCCTCAAGATATCCTCAAATAAATATTTGCTCAATTATAACGAAAACCTTCCGAACACGACTTATATTTCACTTCCTTCAACAAACTAAATTTCACATATTTGTATGACTTCAAAATCTTATGGCATGCACCTTAAGTTATCTAATAATTCCCTTAATCTCATATGGATTTCATAATCAACTTAAGCTCACATTTTCCTATCCACAAGGCAACAAATCAGAAATTTCCGAAGTGTAACATTCTTCCTCCCTTAGGAACATTCGTCCTTGAATGTTAGGTTCTTGGGGATTCTATAAAAAATTTGCCAGAGTTTCCCCTATTATATGGCACTACCATCCTGCAACAGCAACCCAAAATACATCGCCTCACAGGGCTACAACAATAACATCCACGCCACACATGACCAGGATAAACATCAAGGAAAACACTACATACCTGAGGATAATGGCGCCTCTGCCTGAGTCTCCTCTGAAGGTGAAAATAAATATAGGTACCTGAACTTCATGTCTCCTTCAGCTTGCCAAGTCATCCCCTCTCTATTATTATTTCTCCATAAAACTTTTACTGAAGCTACCTCTTTGGTTCTGAGTTTCCGTACTTGCCTATCTAAACTGGCAATGGGGAATTCTTCATAAGACAATTGTTTGGTAACTTGGACATCATCTATTGGTACAATTCTAGAAGGATCTCCAATGCACTTACGAATCATCGATACACGGAAAACTGGGTGAACTGACTCTAAGTCAGGAGGTAGATATAATTCGTAAGCCGCCTGGCCTACCTTGCGTACAATCTCATAAGGTCCAATGTACCGGGGGAAAAGCTTGCCTTTATTGCCAAATATCATGACTCCCTTCATTGGCGACACCTTAAAAAATACCCAATCTTTCACTTGGAACTCTAAGTCCCTTCGACGATTATCCGCATAGGACTTTTGACGACTCTGGGCTATTAATAATCGATCCTGTATAAGCTTGACTTTCTCTATAGCTTGTTGGACCAAGTCCGGCCCTATCAATTTGGTCTCTCCTACTTCGAACCACCCAATTGAAGATCTACACTTTCGCCCATATAAAGCCTCATACGGGGGCCATTTGGATGCTAGAATGATAACTATTATTATAAGCAAATTCAATCAGTGGTAAGTGATCATCCCAACCACCTCCAAAATCCAATATACATGCCCGTAGCATATCCTCAAGTGTCTGAATGGTACGTTCAGCTTGCCCATCCGTCTGTGGGTGAAATGTCGTGCTAAGATTCACCTGAGTTCCCAAACCTTCTTGGAAAGATTTCCAAAAATTGGCTTTAAACTGAGTCCCTCTATCGAAGATAATAGATACTGGAACACCGTGAAGTCGCACTATCTATTTAACATAAAGCTTAATCTTCTGCTATATATGTAGTTCTGACCGGTAAGAAATGGGCTGACTTCGTGAGTCTATCCACAATCACCCATATAGAATCATACTTACGTCGGGAGCGGGGTAAGCCTGTAATAAAGTTCATGTTAATTACTTCCCATTTCCAAGTTGGAATTTCTATAACTTGCAACAATCCGCCCGTCTTTTGGTGCTCAATTTTCACTTGCTGACAGTTAGGACATTGAGCTACGAATTCCACTATATCTTTCTTCATCCCATCCTACCAATATATAGATTTAAGATCATGATACATTTTTGTTGCTCCAGGGTGAACAAAATAACGGAAACAATGGGCTTCTTTCAATATTTGGTTGCGTAATCCTGCAACATCAGGAACACATAGTCTGCCTCAGCATCGGAGAACCCTATCTCCAGAAATCTCAAATGATGACTTCTCCTTCTGAGGGAGTGTATTTCTGTAATGAATTAGCATGGGATCTTCATATTGACGCTCTTTCACTTCCACTACTAGTGACGAGACCGATGAATTTTGAATAATAGCTCCTATACTGCCTGAGTCCACTACTCGAACTCCTAGGCTAGCTAATTGCTGGAGCTCACGAGCTATCTCTCTTTTCTTTGGTTGTACATCGCGGAAAATTCCTATGGCTCTAAGGCTAAGAGCATCAGCCGCAACATTTGCTTTCCCGGGATGATACAGGATGTCAACATCATAGTCTTTCAATAATTCCAACCACCACCGTTGCCACAAATTCAATTCTTTCTGCTTGAAGATATACTGAAGGCTCTTATGATCCGTATAAATATCAACGTGGATGCGAGATCTTTCTCGTGAGCAACATCCACCACAAAGAGGGGGCCTTCCTAGCGACACAATTCCGAACCCAAGGGGTAGTGGAGGTGATCACATTGCCTCATGCAAAGCTATTTCTACTAGAAGTGGAAAGATCCTTAATGCGGTGAATCAGAGAGTGGTTGAACCTATCATTGTCGAGCCGATTGTTGATGAAGTTATTGAGGAAGAAATTGAAGAATAAATGGAGGCACCAATTGAAGTGCCTATTATTGTTGAGAAAGAGAAGGAGGCATACCCTATTGTTCTCAAGGGTAACGAGGAGCCAAATGTTGAAAAAGCTACCGGTGGTAGCACCCAAAAGATCAAGGTCACGGGGGCAATTAAACCCTTGACTCAAACATATAAATATCCACCCCCGTTCCCATAAAGATTGATGAAAAGAACGGAGGATGCCAAGTGCCAACGCTTCTACGACCAATTGAAAGGGTTGTCAATGAATATCCCATTTCTTGATGCATTCCAAGAAATGTCGGGATTTGCTAAATACTTGAAAGATTTGTTGACGAAGAAAAGACCAATCAAGCATGATACGGTGGGAGTCACTCACCGTGTGAGCGCTATTATTTCGTCATCAAAGGTTGAGAAGAAGGGAGATCCCGGGGCTTTCACTATCCCTTGCACCATCGGTCATCATGATTTTGCTCGTGCTTTATGTGACAATGGGGTTAGTATTAATTTGATGCCACTAGCCATCTTAATTGGGAGAAATGTCATTTCATGGTGAATGAAGGGATTGTCCTTGGCCATAGGATTTCTGAGAAGGGTATTGAGGTAGATCGAGAAAAAGTTGATGTTATAGCCAAGCTCCCTCCACCAATCTCTGTCAAAGGGGTTCGTAGCTTTTTGGGACATGCCCGTTTCTATCGGCGGTTCATCAAAGATTTCTCCAAGATCGCCAACCCGACATGTAAGCTTCTTGAAAAAAAAGCTAAGTTTGCATTTGATGAGAAGTGCCTTAAGGCATTTAATGAGTTAAAGGAAATGCTCACCTCTACTCCAATTATTGTATCTCCAGATTGGTCAATGCCATTTGAGCTCATGTGTGATGCAAGCGGATTTGCTATTGGTGCGGTGCTTGGGCAAAGGCACAACAAAATCATGCACCCAATTTATTATGCTAGCAAGACCCTCAATGGAGCTCAAATGAATTATACCGTCGCCGAGCAAAAGCTTCTAGCCATTGTCTACGCGTTTGAGAAGTTCCAGGCCTATCTACTTGGATCCAAAGTGGTTGTTCATATGGATCATGTGGCCTGGAGATATTTGATAATAAAGAAAGATGCAAAGCCACGGTTGATTCGTTGGGTATTGTTGTTGCAAGAGTTTGACTTTGAGGTCAAAGATTTAAAAGGTTGTGAAAACCAAGTTGCAGATCAACTATCTAGACTTGAGGAAGCTGGGAGACCTAGTGGAAATCTTGAGTTAAATGATGTTTTCCCCGATGAGAGGCTCTTGGCTATATCTTGTGAGGTTTCCCCTTGGTATGCAGATATCGCCAACTTCTTGGTGACGGGTTTTATCCCCGACGACATCAAGGCTTATCAAAAGGAGAAATTGTTGAGAGATAGTCATCAATACTATTGGGATAAGCCCTATTTATTCAGCACTTGTGCCGACAACATCATTCGGCGATGTGTGGTCGAATCTGAGGCCATGGAAATCTTGAAAGCTTGCCATGACTCTCCCGTGGGGGGTCATCACAGTGGGAACCGCACAGCAGCTAAAGTGGTTGAATATGGCTATTATTGGCCCACCGTTTATCATGATGCAAATTTGATGGTGAAATCGTGTGACCAATGTCAACGCCAAGGGTCAACTGGGAGGAAGCACGAAATGCTAATGAATTTTGTCATGGAGGTTGATCTATTTGATGTGTGGGGCATCAACTTTATAGGCCCATTTGTGAGTTCTCGTGGTATATGATACATCCTTGTTGCGGTTGACTATGTGTCCAAGTGGGTTGAAGTTGTAGCATTGCCCAACAATGATGGCAAGAGTGTCACCAAATTTCTCAAAAGAAACATATTCACAAGGTTTGGCACTCCAAGGGCAATCATTAGTGATGGTGTCACTCACTTTTGCAACAAGCAATTCGCTAATCTCTTGGAGAAATATGGAGTGCAACACAGGGTGGCAACTCCTTACCACCCCCAAACTAGTGGGCAAGTCGAAGTCTCCAATCGGGAGATAAAAAGCATCTTAGCCAAGACGGTTAATGCAAACAGAACTGATTGGTCATCTAAGCTTGATGATGCTCTTTGGGCTTATAGAACAACGTTCAAGACACCCATTGGTACTTCTCCTTATCGGTTTTTGTTCGGTAAAGCTTGTCATCTACCTGTTGAACTTGAACACAAAGCTTTGTGGGCATTAAAAAAATTGAACATGAATTGGGACGAAGCAACCAAGCTGCGGTTGTTTCAAATGAATGAAATGGATGAGTTTCGGTATCATGCCTATGAGAGTGTGAGTTTTTATAAAGAAAGGATGACGCACTATCATGATGTCAAACTTCTGAAGAGAGATTTTTAACCAGGTGATTCGGTGTTACTGTTCAATTCAAGGTTGAAGCTCTTTCCGGGCAAGTTGAAATCCAAGTGGTCCGACCCTTTTACTTTGGTGAGTGTGTCACCCAATGGGTCAATGGAGTTAAAGTCCGACGATGGGACGCGTACTTTCAGGGTGAATGGCCATAGGGTAAAGCACTACCATTGGATGGTTGATGGAGACAAGATTGTTGATGCTCACCGGTTGAAACATGGCACCGGACCTTAGCATCAAAAGTGGTATTACGTCGTGCCGCGACGTTAAATTGTGCGCTTCTTGGGAGGCAACCCATGATCATTTTTGCAATATGTTTTTTTTCATTCCGTTAACTTTTGTTGTTGTGTTGTTTTAATGTTTGTTGATGTGTTGAGGAACCTAAGTGTTGAACCCAGAAATTTCCAGGAAAGCAGTTACACGACACATTCGACGGAAGGCCGAGCCGTCGAATGCACCGTCGAGTGGATCACCTGAAAGATTTGTCACTGGAAATAATGGAAATTCGACGATAGGTTTGACACTCCGTCGAACTGATCGACGGTCAGTTCGACGGGCATTCTTCTCTCTTTTTCACATATATATATAAAGGAGGGGGGGGGGGGGGGGGTTCACTCGACGGAGCGTCGAACTAATCGACACTCCGTCCTTTTAACGCGTCGGTTCAGATCAGTGGTTTTATAACCCACGTTGTCTTCACTTTTCTTTATTCTCTTCTGTAACGTTTTTCCCTCTCTCTCTCTCTCTCTCCCCACCTCTCCCCCTACCATAACCCTTACCCACTTCCCCCTTTCTTCACCAACCCACAACCACCACTCCCTTTCTGTCCTACTACTCTGTCCCTCTGTGTGTGTGTGTGTGTCATCCTAATAGCGATTCTTCGGGTGTTTTTTTTCCTTCCTTAAAGGGCTGAAATCATATTCTTTCCATTTTAAGGTATGTGAATTAGTGGATTGTGTGCTCCCTTGTTTTGATTATTTTTGCATTCCATGGCTTGTTTTGATTATTTTTGCTTGCCTTCCAATTGCTCCATGTTTTTTTCTATTATTTCGCCTGGGATTGTGAGGACCCACAGCTGGGCGCTGACCATGCTGTGAACCTCTGGGTATCTGACCCCATAACTGACTGCTGTGGCATCTGCGCCCTGCTGACTAGTCATGACTACTGGAGGTATTGTACGGCAGGAAATCACGGACAATTCGAGATAGCACGCTGCAGCGCCTCGAACCCGTGACCTCAAGCCCTTTACATTCCCCTGAGGGAATCGACTCTTACCAATTGAGCTGCCAGATACCCAGAGGTTCACAGCATGGTCAGCGCCCAGCTGTGGGTCCTCACAGGGATGCTCATTTTTTTTGCTGGGGGTGGTTTGTTGGTTTGTTTTTGGATGTTGGGTCATTGATCTTTAGCCGAGTCGGAGGGCATTACGACAAACACACCTCATTCATGAGATTGTTGTTGTTTTTCCCACCACCTGTTCGATGAAATGCGAAAGTATGGCGTTGTGTGTCACGATGGCTTGGAGGGAATTACAACCATAGAGTTGTTTTGCCCGCCAAGTGTTTTCCCTAGTCTAACCCAAACCAACATAGGGTGAAGTCTGAGTAACCCCAAAATACGTGACGATTTGCACCTCGGCCAAAGAAGTGTATGGAATCTGTTAGTTTTAGCTTGCGAAAGCATTTGACGCTCAGTTCGACGGCCCGTCGATTCAATCGACGGACTGTCCTACTCAAAGTCGAATGAGCCCTCTCAGAAGTCTTAACTAAAACAACATTGACGGTGGACACGAAGGCCCGTCAAATCGATCGAAGGGGCGTCTTTCCCACCGCCTTTCAGTCGAAAATTCCAGTGGCTAACGTGAGATCGACGGGGCGTCTTTCCAACCGTCTTTCAGTCAAAAATTCCAGTGGCTAACAAGAGATCGACGATGAGATCGACGGCTCGTTAATCAATTCAACGACCACTTCGACGCTCCGTCGATCTGTTTGACGACTCTTGTAGCAAATCGACGGACCGCTGGCAACTTTAACATTATCGCATGTCTTGCACTTTTTTCTGATTCTGTTATATTTCTATGGTTGTCTTAACAACAAAGGGTGTTCTTTTATGAGGTATGCCTCCAATGAATCCAGTCAAGCGGGGTGGTGGTCTCAGAAAGGGCCGAGGTCGGGGTCAAACAACCCTTACTCTTAGGGATGAACCCTCCGACTCTGAACGTCAAGCAGTGGTCCCAAGGACTAGATTGAGCGCACAAACCACCACTCCCCAAGAAGAATCACCCACCTTACTCTCCTCTCAGTCTGCAGAGGGGACTTCATCCTCCACATCCGCTGATTCTAGCGATGCAGCAACAGAGCAACCAGCCGCTCCTGAGCGAAATTCAGATAAGGAACAAGAGCGGCTGCGGCTGAAAAAGATGGAGATAGCTGCAATCCGATTCTGTTACATCCGACATTTTTGTTTATTCGAAAAATTCAAGATAAATGGACTGGTGATGAATAAGGCCACAATTGGACATTTCTTGGTATGGATGTGTAGGGTATGAACACAATGGTGTGGAATTACGAAAGGTGGCCAAGGGCAACAATTGGAATTTTTGAAACTTGTTCCATGAATTACAAAAAAAAAATTAGCCATGGGGCTCAATAAAAAAAAAAAAAAATGAAAATGAAGCAAAAGGCCCAACTTAAGGGGCCCAACCGGCCACCCTAAGTCCAAGCCCATGGAATAATTAAATTCCATGGGAAATTATATATGCATTGGATAATTATTGAGAAGGTTCAAGAAACATTTAGCAAGAACAAAGAAATAGAAAGAGAGAGAGAGAGCCAATTCGGGTGGAAGAGAAAAAGAAAAGGAAAAGAAAGAAAAATTTTTGGAGCCAATTCTTGGGTTTAAAAAGTTCCTCTCTTGAGAGATTATTGCTAAGCACAAGATTATCTACAAGTTGATATAAATATTTTGGCAAGAAAACAACTTCAACCCCAAGTGAAGAACTTGAAGAAAGGTAAGGATTCCATGCTTTGGTTATGTTTAAAATGATATATGTGTGTTGTAGTATGTGTGAATGAAGGAAAAACATGGAAAATTTTGTATGTTGAGAAATGTGGGTGTGGCCGAATGCATATATATGTATTGCATGTCTTGAATGGTTTGAATTCTTGTGTAAGTTAGTTGTAGTATGGTGGAAATTGTATTAGAAAGGAAAGTGGGATGAATTAGAGAGAATTGGAAAATGTAGTATGTAGGCCGTGTGGTATGGTATTAAGTATGGCCATGAATTTGATCTTTGTGTGTATGCAAATTGTGTTACGGCTTTGTGAAGTAGATTAAAGGATAATGGTTAAGGGAAAACAAAGAAGCTGTTGGTTAGGTTGTCGTCGGAATGTATGTCGCGTTAGCGTGATTTCTTGAAAGTATAATCAAGGATAATGAATTTGGAATGTAGAAATGTGTTGATGAACTTGCATGTTGAAGGTCGGAAAAATTGGATAAGTAGTGGCTTTAATGGAAAGTTTGTATATCGTGTGAAAATGATAAGATATGCCTCCGACGTATGTTGGAATGACTTTGGTAGGTAATGAATACGAAAATAATAAGTTTGGTTTGGAAATATGAGGTCGGAATGAAAGGTGTTAAGTTATAAGGAAAGTTGGCAAATTGTGCCCTATTATGTGTTTCGAACTACTTGTTGTTGTTATGAATATTGTTTTTGGGTTGTGTTGGTTGTTTGGCTGTGTTATAACTTTTGGGGATGTCATATATACAGAGGAAATGCTGCCGAAATTTCGGTAGGCAAGTATGTTTAAGTTTGGAGTATTGAAAGAATGAAACTAACCAAATGGTAAACTTGACCATTTCCAGATTTTGGACGAAATTTGGAGTGACGCCAAGCGAGCATAAGGAGCCATCGAGGTATGTGAAGCACTTCTTTGCGTTCCTAGGCATGTTCTGGATGTGATAGGCTTGGCCGCGAGCCTTAGGTCCGACTCCGTTTCCCGGAATTCGAGACGGAAAACCGCTCCAATTCCGTCAATTCAATTGAACCCTTTTTCTTGCAAATTGCCCTTAAAGTAAGATTTTTGTGCAAAACTTCCCCAAACGGAGTCGGAACACTTCCGAATGAGTATGGGCGACCTCATAAGGTCAATCATCGATAATTTACGTATGTAGCCTCGGGTTGGTCCGAGGTGGGCCCACAAGGCCCGATACGTCCGGTACGGTTTTAAATACTTCTGTTTTGGGTCCGATTTTCTCTAAAAACTTCTGAACTATTATTTTGTGAATATTATGGATAATTTTGTGTAATTTATATATTATGATTTCTGAATATCCGAGCATCCCATTCTGATAATCTGTCGTGCCTTCCTAACTAGGATATGAGCGCGTGCTATGCATACTATCTGGATATTCTGATTTTGGCTCGCCGTTTGGCACCCTTCTGATTGATCGAGTCTGTATGTTGAGTCTGTAGGTAGGTGGTTTCTCATTTATCGATTCGTGTCTGTCTCAATGCATTCTTTCACTGCGACCCGGGCCAGGTTCTGTTATCGTGCATATTTTCTCTGCATTGTTCACCGCGTCCCTCGGCGTACGGGCCGGGATCTGTATGTCTGTATGATCTGTGTATGGGGATGGCGGCCAGGATGGCATATGATCTGATTTGATTCTGTCTGTCCACCGCGTCCCGTACTAAGAGGGCCGGGTTATGTTACCGCGCCCCCAGACAGGGCCGGGATCTGTGTGAAAATATATGCGTATGCTATCTGTATTGGTAAATCACACGCCTCTGTATGATTTTGTATGACGTTGTGCTACTCTGCATGCATAATTCTGTCCGACACACTACTGTCTGTCCGTCTGTGCCATGACTATTGCTGTCTGTCCGTATGGCTTCTGATTCTATATGTCCGTATGGATTCAGATTCTGCTCGTCTGTCTGTATTATGATTCCGTCTGTCTGTCCGAACTATAATTCTGTTCATTTGTGTGTAACACGATTCTGTATGTCTGTCTGGATCATAACTCTGTCCGTTAGTTTGACTTATGATTTTGCCCGTTATATTTCTGTGACTCTAGTTCGGACTATGTTTATATCTGTTACGTTTCTGCTTTACATACTCGGTACATTTTCCGTACTGACCCCCGTTCTTCGGGGGCTGCGCTACATGCCCGCAGGTACAGACGCGCCAGGTGACACGCCGCCAGCGTAGGTTCTGACTCTGCCATTCGAAGAGCTCCTTTGACTCGGAGCATATCTTTTGGTATATATTTTCTGTCTTCTGTGTACTCCGTATGTATGTATATTCTGGGTACGGCGGGGCCCTGTCCCGTCATATGATTCTGTATGTCTGTAGAGGCCTGTAGATAGATGTGTGGGTTACGGGTTTCGTCTGTATGTTAGCCTTATCGGCTTACTTGTAAATGTCTGTATGTTCAGGTATATATGTATATATACGTATGGTTGCGCGCGTGCCGTATTTGCATCGGCCTATTTCCGTACTTCTGTTTTGAAACGAAAAAAAAAAATCTGTATGATTCGAATTCGATCAGATAGGTACGTATGGGTATCCAGTTAGGGTACCAGTCGCGGCCCACGGGGTTTGGGTCGTGACAAAAGTGGTATCAGAGCAGCAGTTAGTCCTCGGTATGTCTACAGGCCGTGTCTAGTAGAGTCTTGTTTATCGATGTGTTGTGCACCACATCTATAAACAGGAAGCTACAGGGCATTTAGGATGCTACCCTTCTTTGGATTCTTAGATCGTGCAATAGAACTGTATTAATAGGATGATCCCCTCCTAACGATCTGCCATGTTTCAGCGATGCCTCCGAGGAAGGCAACAGCCGCCCAGAAGGGCAAGGCGAGGATTGAAGCAGGAGAGACTAGCCAGGCCCCGAGGGTTACCAGGGCCAGTGTTCAGCCTGCACTCGAGGATGTGCCCCCGTCGTCTGGGTCTATTACACCCCCCTCGCGAGAGGATATCAGAGCAGCAGGAGCTGCTAATCGGGAGACGGCTCCACCGCAGACTCCTGAGGTTCCAGCGCCCGAGCCTCCAGCTCCACCGGCAGGGGCGGAGAGTAGGGCCATGCGAGATGCGGTTCAGTTATTGACCACACTAATGGCGGAGCAGGTTCGTAGGCATGGATTAGGGGGTGGTCGTGCGGACAGGTATGAGAGCTCCAGGGCTCGCGAGTTTTTGACATGTAGTCCTCCAGAATTCTCCGGGACAAAATCTGAGGAGGACCCCCAGGAGTTCATCAGAAAGATGGAGAGCACACTGCGATTGATTAAGGCATCGCCGACTGAGTCTGTGGAGTTGGCTTCGTATCGATTGTATAAGGTGGCAGCAAATTGGTATGAGTCTTGGCAGCTCTCCAGGGGCGACGATGCGCCCCCAGCAGTATGGGCCGAATTTACTAAGGCCTTTCTTGACCATTTTCTACCACCAGAGCTACGAAGAGCTAGGGTTGATCGGTTCTTGAATTTGAGGGAGAATGGTAGAAGTGTTCGCGAGTACAGCCTAGAGTTTGATTCACTGGCTAGGTATGCACCCACCATAGTAGCTGAGATGGCCGACAGGGTGCACAGGTATGTGATGGGACTGGACTCTTATCTGATTGATGGTTGTTTGGCTGTGGCTGCTCAGCCAGGGATGCATGTAGCCCGGGTGCAGGCACACGCCCAGGGCATGGAGGACCGACGTAGGGAACGTCGGCCTGATAGGAGTTACGATAGGGGCCGGCCTAAGAGGGCCAGATCGGCTGGGTATTCAGAGGGGTTCCAGGGCGAGCCTTCCCAGCGGCAGGGTAACAGGTACTCGTCCCAGCCAGCCTACAGTACGCCCCCACAGTTCGCAGGACAGAGCTCTAGAGGTACCGGTCAGTCGAGGCCACCCATACCCCTGTGTTCTTACTGTGGGAGATCCCACCCGGGGGAGTGCTACCGCGCTACGGGCGCTTGTTATTTTTGTGGGAGCCCAGACCATCGAGTCAGAGAGTGCCCACTTAAGGGCAGTTCGGGTTCAGCCCGGCCTGCTGGGTCCGTTGCAGGCTCATCTTCTCCTTCAGCAGCCATGCGCCCTGCGGGGCGAGGAGCACCGGCACCAGCACCAGCGCCAGCGGGTCGTGGCAGAGGACGAGGTGCAGCTTCTGGTTACAGCGGTCCTTCGAACCGCGTGTTTGCTTTAACCGGCCGGCAGGACCCAGGAGCGTCTTCGAGTGCACGCCCAGGTACGCCAGCAAATCCCTTTTGAGAAATGTATGTATGGATAATTTTGTATTTTGCTGAATTACGTGATCTTATGCTTCTGGGTACTAGAAATAGTAAGATAGATGTTAATTTGGTGGATACCGAGATTCAGAAAAGCAATATGGTAATGGTATGACTTAGCCAGGGGTGGGACCCGCTACCAAAATTTTTCCGAAAATCTGCGAAGACCCAGAGCTACTCAAAAATTTCGTGACAAAGGTCGTGAGGGGCGATCGACGAAATTATATTAGCCCTAACGTGTCGAAATGCATGAAAGTTTCAGAGTTAAGCGTGCTCAGGCCAGAGCAATTCTGAGATGGGTGACCCCCTGGGAAGTAATGCAAAGTTCTGCACAAGTGTAGGTGTGATGGACATAAATGAAAATTTGGGGTAATCTAAAGTAAAGGAGAATGTGTGGGGTAATTAGTGCCTTTACAACAACCACACAGTCCGACGTGGATTAAATGGGCAAAAAGAAAAGGGGCGATACCGCTCGAAATTGAGCGAATCTGGGTAACAGTCAGTAACGACCCGAATGTTGTCAGGGGATAGAGAAAGCCCAATTACCTCATAAGTTAGTCTGGTATGACGATGGTTGTAAAAGGAAAGAGTGTATGGATAGTAGGGAAGAAGAGAGATAAGAAGGGCAAATAAGCAGAATCCTTGAAAAAGTCGATAAGCGACACCCAAGACGATTTGTATGATTGATTCTGAATATGTGCCTGTCTGACGTATCTCTGTACGATTAACTCCGATTACGAATCTGTCTGACACACTTCTGTATGTCTGACTCTGGATATAAATCCGTCTGGTGTGCCTCTGTACGTCTAATTTCGATCGCATGTCTGTCTGATATATCTCCGCATGTCTGATTCTAAGTGCGACTCTGTATGATACATTTCTGTAAGCCTGATTCCGATTTCGAAACCCGTCCGATACCTTTTTATACGTCTGACTCCGATCTCAGGTCTGCCTGACATACTTCCGGGCCCCTGACCTTGACTACGAATCCGTCCGATATGCTTCTACGCGTTCGGTTCCGGTCCTGAATCTGTTGGTAAGAAGTGTCTGGAATGAAGTGGGATTATATCGATGTGGTAGAAATCTCCAGAGTGTAACAAGAAATGATACGGACTATGACGTCTGGAAAGCGTTCGTCAGTTGCAAGAATATAGCTTATGATTCGACGATTGCGTGGGGCACGAGAAGATATATTATGAAGGCATCTGAATCTGTGATGTGAAAAGTTACCTCATAATATTGGTAAAGAAGCCATGTCGGAAAGTCAGCAAAGGACGACTATAAAGAGAACCCTCCCGGAGTAGGGCCCAACCGGCCACCCTAAGTCCAAGCCCATGGAATAATTAAATTCCATGGGAAATTATATATGCATTGGATAATTATTGAGAAGGTTCAAGAAACATTTAGCAAGAACAAAGAAATAGAAAGAGAGAGAGAGAGCCAATTCGGGTGGAAGAGAAAAAGAAAAGGAAAAGAAAGAAAAATTTTTGGAGCCAATTCTTGGGTTTAAAAAGTTCCTCTCTTGAGAGATTATTGCTAAGCACAAGATTATCTACAAGTTGATATAAATATTTTGGCAAGAAAACAACTTCAACCCCAAGTGAAGAACTTGAAGAAAGGTAAGGATTCCATGCTTTGGTTATGTTTAAAATGATATATGTGTGTTGTAGTATGTGTGAATGAAGGAAAAACATGGAAAATTTTGTATGTTGAGAAATGTGGGTGTGGCCGAATGCATATATATGTATTGCATGTCTTGAATGGTTTGAATTCTTGTGTAAGTTAGTTGTAGTATGGTGGAAATTGTATTAGAAAGGAAAGTGGGATGAATTAGAGAGAATTGGAAAATGTAGTATGTAGGCCGTGTGGTATGGTATTAAGTATGGCCATGAATTTGATCTTTGTGTGTATGCAAATTGTGTTACGGCTTTGTGAAGTAGATTAAAGGATAATGGTTAAGGGAAAACAAATAAGCTGTTGGTTAGGTTGTCGTCGGAATGTATGTCGCGTTAGCGTGATTTCTTGAAAGTATAATCAAGGATAATGAATTTGGAATGTAGAAATGTGTTGATGAACTTGCATGTTGAAGGTCGGAAAAATTGGATAAGTAGTGGCTTTAATGGAAAGTTTGTATATCGTGTGAAAATGATAAGATATGCCTCCGACGTATGTTGGAATGACTTTGGTAGGTAATGAATACGAAAATAATAAGTTTGGTTTGGAAATATGAGGTCGGAATGAAAGGTGTTAAGTTATAAGGAAAGTTGGCAAATTGTGCCCTATTATGTGTTTCGAACTACTTGTTGTTGTTATGAATATTGTTTTTGGGTTGTGTTGGTTGTTTGGCTGTGTTATAACTTTTGGGGATGTCATATATACAGAGGAAATGCTGCCGAAATTTCGGTAGGCAAGTATGTTTAAGTTTGGAGTATTGAAAGAATGAAACTAACCAAATGGTAAACTTGACCATTTCCAGATTTTGGACGAAATTTGGAGTGACGCCAAGCGAGCATAAGGAGCCATCGAGGTATGTGAAGCACTTCTTTGCGTTCCTAGGCATGTTCTGGATGTGATAGGCTTGGCCGCGAGCCTTAGGTCCGACTCCGTTTCCCGGAATTCGAGACGGAAAACCGCTCCAATTCCGTCAATTCAATTGAACCCTTTTTCTTGCAAATTGCCCTTAAAGTAAGATTTTTGTGCAAAACTTCCCCAAACGGAGTCGGAACACTTCCGAATGAGTATGGGCGACCTCATAAGGTCAATCATCGATAATTTACGTATGTAGCCTCGGGTTGGTCCGAGGTGGGCCCACAAGGCCCGATACGTCCGGTACGGTTTTAAATACTTCTGTTTTGGGTCCGATTTTCTCTAAAAACTTCTGAACTATTATTTTGTGAATATTATGGATAATTTTGTGTAATTTATATATTATGATTTCTGAATATCCGAGCATCCCATTCTGATAATCTGTCGTGCCTTCCTAACTAGGATATGAGCGCGTGCTATGCATACTATCTGGATATTCTGATTTTGGCTCGCCGTTTGGCACCCTTCTGATTGATCGAGTCTGTATGTTGAGTCTGTAGGTAGGTGGTTTCTCATTTATCGATTCGTGTCTGTCTCAATGCATTCTTTCACTGCGACCCGGGCCAGGTTCTGTTATCGTGCATATTTTCTCTGCATTGTTCACCGCGTCCCTCGGCGTACGGGCCGGGATCTGTATGTCTGTATGATCTGTGTATGGGGATGGCGGCCAGGATGGCATATGATCTGATTTGATTCTGTCTGTCCACCGCGTCCCGTACTAAGAGGGCCGGGTTATGTTACCGCGCCCCCAGACAGGGCCGGGATCTGTGTGAAAATATATGCGTATGCTATCTGTATTGGTAAATCACACGCCTCTGTATGATTTTGTATGACGTTGTGCTACTCTGCATGCATAATTCTGTCCGACACACTACTGTCTGTCCGTCTGTGCCATGACTATTGCTGTCTGTCCGTATGGCTTCTGATTCTATATGTCCGTATGGATTCAGATTCTGCTCGTCTGTCTGTATTATGATTCCGTCTGTCTGTCCGAACTATAATTCTGTTCATTTGTGTGTAACACGATTCTGTATGTCTGTCTGGATCATAACTCTGTCCGTTAGTTTGACTTATGATTTTGCCCGTTATATTTCTGTGACTCTAGTTCGGACTATGTTTATATCTGTTACGTTTCTGCTTTACATACTCGGTACATTTTCCGTACTGACCCCCGTTCTTCGGGGGCTGCGCTACATGCCCGCAGGTACAGACGCGCCAGGTGACACGCCGCCAGCGTAGGTTCTGACTCTGCCATTCGAAGAGCTCCTTTGACTCGGAGCATATCTTTTGGTATATATTTTCTGTCTTCTGTGTACTCCGTATGTATGTATATTCTGGGTACGGCGGGGCCCTGTCCCGTCATATGATTCTGTATGTCTGTAGAGGCCTGTAGATAGATGTGTGGGTTACGGGTTTCGTCTGTATGTTAGCCTTATCGGCTTACTTGTAAATGTCTGTATGTTCAGGTATATATGTATATATACGTATGGTTGCGCGCGTGCCGTATTTGCATCGGCCTATTTCCGTACTTCTGTTTTGAAACGAAAAAAAAAAATCTGTATGATTCGAATTCGATCAGATAGGTACGTATGGGTATCCAGTTAGGGTACCAGTCGCGGCCCACGGGGTTTGGGTCGTGACAGATTCCCCTATGAGGGGTGCCGAAAGTACTATATAAAAGGGGCCACTACAGTCAGCAGGGGTAATCCGAGGAGAAATATTCAAAAAGAAGAACAAATCAGTATGAGCGGCTTAGAAAGCTACCCTCGGATTACTGATCTCATCCAGCACTATCATCTTGAGGCATTCACATAGCCTCCAGGGGGCCTTTCTCGTGAGCAACATCCACCACAAAGAGGGGGCCTTCCTGCTAAGCCCAGAAAACTACGAGCTTCCGTAGGGGTTGTGGGCCTTGGCCAAGTCTTCACGGCCTCAATCTTTTAGATGTCTACCCGAATGCCATCGGCTAAAATAATATGCCCAAAAAAGGTCACCGAATTCAACCAAAATTCACACTTACAAAATTTGTCAAATAACTCTTGAGTTTAAAGAACTCTAAGAACAATACGCAAGTGATCCGCATGTTCTGCCTCGGACCTAGAATATACCAGTATATCGTCGATGAACACAATCACAAATAAATCTAGGAAGAGCCTGAACACATTGTTCATCAAATCCATGAATACTGCCGGTGCATTAGTTAGCCCAAACGACATTATCCGGAACTCAAAATGGCCGTATCTGGTTCTGAAGGCTGTCTTAGGAATATCTTTCTCCCTAACTCACACCTGATGATACCCGGATCTCAGATCTATCTTTGAAAAGCATTTAGCGCCTTGTAATTGGTCAAATAAGTCATCAATCCTTGGAAGCGGATATTTGTTCTTGATTATCATCTTATTTAACTGCCGATAGTCAATGCACATTCGCAAGGAGTCATCTTTCTTTCGGACAAACAACACGGATCCTGCCTACGGGGATGAACTAGGCCTAATAAAACCTTTCTCAAGCAAGTCCTTCAATTTCTCCTTCAACTCTTTCAACTCTGCAGGAGCTATTCTGTAAGGAAGAATAGATATGAGCTTGGTATCCGATAGCACATCTATAGCAAAATCAATCTCCTGCTCCGGAGGGAGGCCTGGAAGCTCTTCCGGGAATACATCTGGGAACTCATTCACTATGGGGACAGACTGAAGAGTTGGTGGTTCAACTTCTACATCTTGAACCCGAACTAGATGGTAAATACAACCTTTTGTGATCATTTTCCATGCCTTTAGATAGGAAATAAACCTACCTTTTGGGGACGCAGTATTTCCTTTTCCATTCTAAAACTAGTTCTCCCGGAATCTGAAACCGAACCATTTTCATTCTACAATCAACATTGGCATAGCAAGAAGCCAACTAATCCATGCCCATGATAATATCAAAGTCCACCATTCTTAACTCATGTAAATCAACCATAGTACAATGGTCACAAATCACAACTACACAATTTCTATATACTCGACTAGCTATTACCGGTTCACCAACGGGGGTAGATACCTCAAAGGGTTTGATCGACTCCGGTTTGACCCCAAACTGACCCGCAATATTCGGAGTAACATATGATAATGTGGAGCGCGGATCTATCAAAGCATATACATCATGAGAGAATATCGACAATATACCTGTGACGACATCGGGGGAAGACTCAAGATCCTGTCGCCTCGCCAATGCGTAAATACGGTGCTGGGGACCACTAGAACTGGGGGCTCTCCCTCGCCTCTACCATGGCTGACTGGCGCATGTGAACCTGGCCCCATAGGGCGTATAGATGATGAAGACCCAGCTGCCGACCCTGAAGGCTGGGCCCTACCCCTGCTACCAACCGAGGGGCAATCACGCATGATATGGCCTGGCCGACCGCATAACTTCCCACACTAGGAACATCGTGGCACGGGTGGCCTTGCCTGACCCGAGTTGCCTCTGAACTGAGAACTTGAAGCCCTGAAACTCTGACTCGGCCTGGAATAAGTAGATCTATTAAATCTCTGGCCTGTAAACAGTGGAAGTGCAAGTCATAGAATGGTCTGAATGCCTAGAAAACTGCTGTCTTTGCCCGCCTCTAAACTCACTTGTCGGACCCGAAGATCTAGCCCTCTTGTTATACCCTCTATCATGCTCACGCTCACTTCTTTACCGTTGTTGGCTTTCCTCCAAATTATGGGCATGGGCTTGAATGCGTGAAATATCCATGTGGTCCAGAAGGGATGCAGTCAAGCATCTATTCATCAAATGTGGCCCTATGCCTCTCACAAATCGGTGTACTTGGTCACCCATATCCGCTACCATGGCCGGAGCATACCTTGCCAAGGAATTGAAGCGGAGACTATACTCTAAGGCACTCATACTTCCTTGCCTAAGATTCAAGAACTTGTCGGCTCTAGCCCGCCGAACCTCTGGAGGCAATTAATGTCGGAGGAAGGCATCCACAAATTCTTGCCATACCGGGGGAGGTGCATTGACTCCCCGTGAAGCCATCCAAATCGTGTGCCAACGAACCGCGACATCCCGCAATCTATAGGACGCCAGCTCTACTGATTCAATGTCTAAAGCATGCATTAACCGGAGTGTCCTCAACATCCCATCAATAAAGTTTTGAGGGTCCTCTTCCGCCTTTGACGCAAAAAGTTTCGGAGGGTTCAAGCTAATAAAGTCACGGGCCCTTGCACTCACATCCCTATCACCTTGCCCTGTACTCTGCTGCTGAGTCTGAGCGAGAATCAACTGAGTAAGCAAATGAATAGCCTCTTTCACATCTTGGCATGAAGCATCTGGTGGAGGAGCTGAGGGTGCTGGAGCTGGGGCTGAGGCTCCATCATGCTACTCAGAAATAGGCACCGAGTGGGAGGACTGAGATTGAGCCGCATTATGGGACTCACCTTCCTCTATATCTGTTGGTGGTGCTCTTTCAGCCCACTTTTTGGTCACTGTCTTGCCCTTTTGGGCTGCCGTAGCCTTTCTCTTTACAGGCATTTCGGAAATACATAATACACGGTTAAGGAAAGAGAAGTCCTTATATCATGGCTCTATCGCACGATCTTATGAAGAAAGAAGGTCATTCATTCCTAAAATGACCGCAGCCTCCTGTTTATAAGTGTGGCGCGCAACACACCCATAAACAAGACTCTACTAGACACGGCTCGTAGACATACCCAAGGACAGAACTACTCTGATACCACTTTTGTCACGACCCAACCGGAGGGCCATGACGGGCACCCGGTGCTAACCCACCCGGGCACCTTTTATCGTACATTCACATTCACATCTAGGTGAGCCACATGGCTTACTCATAATTTACATAAATCAATAGTACTAATCTCATTGGGCAACAACACATTATAACATCATTAAGAACTATGTCCATATCCATATACACAAGCCAACGAGGCTATCAAAATAATATACAAAATATGAGCCGACAAGGTTGCAAGACATCTAACCATACACAATTATCTACGAGGCTGTAAGAAGAGTAGGTAACATCATATAGGTGGGACAGGACCCCGCCATGCCCATATGTATGTAAACAAAAGAATAATACCCAAAAGCTGTAGCTCCGGATGAAATGGAGCTCCTCTATGCAGTCTCTGAATAAGAAATCTATGGACCAAGCCTGTCTCCCTGTCCACCTGCGGGCATGATGCAGCATTCACAAACAAAAAGGTCAGTACGAATAATGTACTGAGTATGTAAATCATAATCAACATCATAGTAGGAGCATTAGAGACAGCATAAGAAATAGCATAAGATATAACATTAGATGGGAGAATCGGGAGGTAATAGAGTCATTTGTACCTCTAGTGGCCTTCATCATATCTACATACTTGTCGTTCATAGGGACCTTCCATTTTCAATGCTTACTCATGCATATACACATACATATACATATTTGTATTCGTATTTATACACGTATTCGTATCCATATCATTCCCGACCATGAAGGTTCGGTGGTTCACATACCTGGCCATGACAAGACTCAGTGATTATACATACCTGGTCCTACCAAGGCTCAGTGTCATCTATACCCAACTGCAGAGGTGCGCGCGCGTTAAGTATCATACCCGGCCATATAAGCTCGGTGTTACAAAATAGTCATACATACTGAGACACGTATACATAAAAGTCCATAAGTATCATCAACATCATCGTTATCATCATTTTCGTTACATCTATCCTTAGAGGATCAATTATCATACAAAGGAGGCAATAGTATCATGAAAGTGTCGAGAATCATGAGCTTAGTAACTTTAGAGATAGAGTCATTTGGAGGACGTTATGGAACTCATGAAATGATATATAGCAAAGGAACCATGCCTTAATGAAAGAAGGGTTAGCCTTACATACCTCTTTGTCTTCTTAACTACTTAACGTTCACCGTCGTAGCTTGAACAATCTACATTAGAAGGATTCATACCATGGTTAAGCCTTAATGATACTCTTAAATTCAAACTAGAGTAATTCATGATCTAATGAAAATTGGGCGGCATTTCCCCTATTTCATCAACTTCCACCATATTACGAAACAACTCCCAACAACCACAATACACCCACAATATCATAATCAAGTAATCACATTCCATTAAGCCTTCAAAATTCATCCTTATGTTCAACTTATATTAACAACCTCACACCCATTTTAGCACATTTTCATACAATGCTTCCCTTTCACTATTACTACCTTCCATAACAAGATTAAACCCATATCATACTAAGAATCATGACTCAAGTTGGCTTACTACTCAAACATATCATAAAAGTTACATTGAGCCCTCATTTTCCACTTTCTTCTTCTACCCAAGTTCTTCAACAACCAAGCATTCATGATAACATGAATTAAGCATGAAAACTAACCTTTTATCTCATGGAAATGAGCTTTGGAGCAGCTATCAACTTAGGTGAAAACCGTAGCTTCAATACTCAAGAATTCCTTATAGTCTACTAAACCTAGACAAAGTTGATAACGACAAAGGACGGAGATATCGACGAAGCGTCGACCTGATCGACGCTTCGTCGTTTGTGTCGTCAATTAGGATCTGTCAACAAGAAGAGAGAAAGACGGAATACTCGACGGAGCGTTGAACTGGTCGACGGCACCGTCGAATGGAACACATTGCTGAAGATACAAAGGACGGAGGAATCAACGGATCGTCGAACGATCGACGGTCCGTCGATCTTGCTATCGGGGGCAATTTTGTCAGTCGCTGCTGTGCGTTTTTTAGAGCCTATTTAAAGAACGTTTTAGGGTTTTTTTAGCAGCCAATTTTATTTTTTAACCACGTGAACAAAGTTCCATTGGTGGGTGAGCATTGAATACTCCCCTTTTGGAGCTTAGTGAAGACAACAAAATTCCATTTTTCATCATCTTTATCACACTTTGTAAGCTTTATGTCTCATTTATTGCTTACTACTTTTGAGACCATAATGTGTGAGTAGTTTCTTTAATCAAAGTTGTGGACCCAAATGATGGGTGGTATGTAATGGGTGTCTAACATTGTATATATATATAATGGGTTGTGATGTGTTTTATTATTTCTCGCATTCATTGTTCGTTAGTGGTTGCAAACACTTGCTCATGCACAAACCCTAGTTTATTTGGAAAGATGAACTAGGGTGTGATTTGAAATAATATAACAAGGACTCGGGGCGCTAACCCTCATTTAATGAACTCGCTAAGGGATATGATGAGTTCTACTTGGCATATTTAATCGATCTTATTTACAACTTTTCTGCATTTGGGAAAATCAGGAAAAGAAATACTTTCTAACTATTGGAAAATATTAGAAAGTGCATTAGAGATTAAGTGCATACAAAACCCCGACCCATTAGAAATATATCATATTGACACCCATAGCATAACATCTAATCATCGCGGGGACACAACATTGGTTCTCCCAATCCAAACAAATTCCAAATACTTCAAAATAGCGAATACAAACCAAATCTCTTTTCAAACTATTCGGAATAGGATTAAAGCCTTTAAAGACTAGTATCGCATACAATTAGTACCCTTTTCTCTCCATATTCCCTGTGGGTTTCGACCCCAACCTTGTTTGGGTTACTATATTTGACAACGTCCGCTTTACGCCATTAATAGGTGTAATTTGAGCGTATCAAATTTTGGCGCCGTTGCCGGGGAATACGGTTTTGAAATTACTGATTGTTGTGTACTCTTCTTTAAAAAAAATTCTATTCCATCACACCTTGTTTGCTGTTGTGGTGAACCAGGTGAACATGGCAGGAAGGCAGAATCGGAATCAAGGAAACCAAGGTGGACTCCAAGTGAACCCACTTGCACCAGAAGAGGATGAGGATGAGAATATATTTGCGGAATTCATCAATGAAGCTAATTATGCTTATGCTGTGGTTCCTCCTAGGACTGGAAATGCTACTTTCAAAATTGATAGTTCTATCTATCAGCTGCTGAAACTTGAAGGTTATTTCTGAAATTCTTCGGAGGATTGTCCACTCCGACATTTGAAGAACTTCTTGCATGTGTGTGCTCAACAATCCCAAGGTGCTGTTTCTGCTGATGCACTTCGGTTACGGGTCTTTAAATATTCCTTGGCTGGCCAAGCAAGGGAATGGTATGAAAAGCTCCCCAACAATTCTATTCATACTGTTACACCCCGTATCTTGGAACTAAGGTTAGACTCATATCATTAGAGTTTTAGTGAAAAAACTGAAGATTTGAACGTTTTGCGAAAATGGTTGATAGGCCTAATTCGGGCAGTGATAACTCTTTGATTAGTTGGGAATTTGGGAAAGTACCCTCAATGAAAGTTGTAGTATGTAGAAATACCTTTCGAACGATATAAGGACCAAGCCAATCAGAGATCGGAGCAAGGACATATGATCGTCTCAATATGGCTAATAGTAAGGCACTTAAAATTCGATAGAATCGGCTAAATTTTCGATACGTCTGTCTTCCAGTCCAATTTGGTGAAACTCCGTTGGGAATTTGTGGAACCTAAAAACATGAAAGTTGTAGCCCTTTGAAATATCTTTCCAACGGTATATTATGGAGCCCAAACATAGCTCTGTACAAGAGGTTATGTCCATTTTACCGAACGCTGTGCAGAACCGACACCCGTAGCTCTTTCACGCGCGTGGGGGCGCGTGCGATGTCCCCACATCGCGGGCCGATCGCCTAAGTCTGAGTAATTAGCTGCAGACCATTGCCCGATGGTCCCGCATCGCGGACCAATCGCGAATCGGGTCAGATTCGGGTCAAAAGGTCGGGTTACGCGTTTTTAGTTATATCTAAGGTTTGGGGTTTATTTCCCCAGCACCCCATTCACGAAAAATTACCCTAAAGTCAATAAGAACAAGTCTCAAGCCTCAAGAACCATACAAGGTAAGTGTTATCATGATTCTAGGTTGAATTCAAGTCCCTAATCTCTTTCTAACTTGAGTAAACCCTTCTAATCAATAGATTTGTGAGTGGAACATTATTATTGGGCGTGGAAACCCTAGAACTTGAATTCAAGAGGATTGAACGTCAAAAAGGTAATGTTTCTAGACTCTAATCATTCATAATAGTGAATTAATGAGTTCTTAGGAGAATAGTAAATGGGTTTAGTAAAGAGAATTACACGAACTATAGTAGGGTTTTGAATTGTTGACTTGAGATTGTTATAATGATATGGGTGATGGAGAATGATGTTAATTACATCTAATTGAGATTGTAGAATCACCTAGAAGTAATAGACTGGGAATTGGGTGAAGAAACACCATTAATGGAGATTGTGGAGCTTTATGCCCACTAAGAGTTTGATAAAATGCTTAGATGACCAAAGCATGAATATTATTGCTAATATAGAATCCCTTTGGCTTGTATTGATATAGATCAAAGTTGAAAGGGGTGACGAACATTGTATTACGCTCAAAGGCTGGAATTAAGGTATGTGAGGCTAACTATCTACGTTAGGGAATGTTCATGATTCTCCCTACGCCTCATTCTTCATACTTGTCAGCAATTTGACTCAGAATATAGTTAGCCCTAGTTTCATGATATGATATAGAACTATTATCTTCTAGGGTTGCAGTTACAGAATTCGTTCATGGTTGTCACTTTGAACATCATGAACTCAGCACGTAATCTTTATGGACTTATGCATTATTATCACATGAGTCTCAGTCAGTGTATAACCAGTTATTTGCAAGAGTCCCATAATCAGAAACAGTTATCATGCTATCAGCTATAGCCAGTCTCAGTTTTGTAAATTGTTAATGTTGAACACCTGTATCTGTATTTTTGGGCCCTAGGCCACAATTTATGCATACGTATTACTTGGGCCAGAGGCCACAGTTTTTGTGCACATTATTTGTGCCCTAGGCCATAGTTACATTTACAGTTTTACAGGTGATTCTTCATCCAGAACAGGGAGTACTTCAGCTTCTTGCTTTCCTGTTTAGTTCAGTTTCAGTTTCAGTTCCAGTATTTTATTGCTTCAGTTGCTTTACGTACCAGTACAATTCAAATGTACTGATGTCCCTTTTTATTTCTTGGGGGCCTGCATCTCGCGATGCAGGTAACGACATACAGGTTGACGATCCAGCTACTTAGGAGTGTTCGTATCAGCTACTGTGGTGAGCCCCAGTTTCCTTCGGGGCGATATCAGTCATGCAGTTCTTACAGCTTTCTAGACAGTTACCTTTTTGTATTCATTAGTGGCTTCATAGACACAGTTCAGACAGTCAGATATTTTGTTATGTTAGCCTTGTAGACAGTTATACTCAGTCGTTCAGTTGTTTTGGTTTAGCCATGTTGGCTACTTTTAGATATGTTCAGATTGCCTAAATATTTCCGCATTATGATATGTCAGTCAGACTTTTAGTTAATCAACATGTGTTAGTTTTATTTTATAAATTAGTTATGTTTTGGTATCACATGTTGATTCAGCCAGCCAGTTGGTTCGATCGGTCACATGCAGTCAGGCACCGGGTGTCGTGTTACGTCCAGGCCCAGGTTCGGGGCGTGACAAAGCTTGGTATTAGAGCCCTAGGTTCAAGTGTCTTAGGGAGTCTATGAAGCCGTGTCCAGTGGGGTCTCTTTTATATGTGTGAGGGCCCCACACATATAAACAGTTGACCACCAAGACATTCAGGATTATCTCATTTCTTTCTATTCTAGATCGTGCCATGTCTTAGAGTAATAAGTAACCTTCTCTTCCAATCAAATTACGTACGTTTCGAATGCGCAGGCGACGAGCAGATAATTCAAGGTCCAAGTAAGGATGTTTACCCATAGGGGGTACAATTGTGTAGTACTTACTGGTAACAAATGAGACTTCAAGTGCTATTGAAAGTAGAATATAATATAAGTTTCCCGAGAAGGGGTGTAGTAGAATGAATGGTAAGTTGAATGATAATGATGTTCTTAAGAAAGGAGAATAGGATACAACAGGGAGAGGATATCAGAGAAATTAGAAAAGGAGCTAAGTCTACAGGAAACGTAAATCATGAAGAATCTCAAGGAGGTGGTGGCAGACAGTTTTCTACCGGAGGTCATCAGGACCCACTCCATCTGCAGCTAGTGCACTAGTCTTGAGGTCTAGATATGATCAAAAAGGTTAGTTCAGCTAGAAACAGATTTTAAGAGCACCAGCCTCTCAGTGACGTACCCGTGTGAGCCACAGAAGTTTTCAGAATCTCATGTGTAACAAGTGTTATATGAGACACCAAAGGGGTGTACCGTTTGTGCCTTGATATGTGTTTCGGTGGCCCCTCTTAATTCTCAAGCCCAGTCAGGTTGTAATACAGCTAAGCCTGGTATTTTAGTTCTCAGTGAAGACTGCTTGGATGTTTCAACAGGTAGTCAGAACAAACAGGCATCCCCAGTTATCACCACAGATGAGATTTTCATACGAACTATGCTTGTTAATAAAAGAGGTATGTATGAAATAAGAACCATGAGCAGATGATATTAAATTTTCGGGAATGATTTTAGTTTGTTTAAGTTAGTCAGATCAGAGTTAGAGAGTACGATGGTTGTAAGTTACTATAAGAAGTAATTATTATTATGAGATAAGAAGATGTGATAGTTCTCGATTAAGCTATATGAGTAAGTGTTTATCCCTGATGTGTATAGTCTGATACGATTTTGAAGTTTATAGAAAGTTTGGGTTTAGTTGTTCCAATCTTTCGTATAAGATAGATGACAGTTTGTTAAGTGTGATCCATAGTTCAGAAAAGATAGTATATAACCATAGAATAGTGTCAGATGATGAGAGAGAGTTAGAAATAACTTAGGTTATTCAGAGCAGAATAAGAAAATATGAAGCTAGCGGGTGATTAACAGAGAAATAGTAAGTAAGTTTTGAGTAGATATAATGTATTAGAAATTTCAGCAGAACTATTAGAAGTATGATTTGATTCCCTTATTCAGATGAACATCTTAAGTGGGTGATAATTCAGATACATCCGAATGTGTGTTAGAAACCAAGGGATTAAGTTAAGCTCGGAGTAGAGTGATTAGTGGAAGAAAAAAATCAGCTAAGCCGTAAGAGAGCAAACTACAGAAGAATAACCTTTAAGAGTTGTCAAAAAAGGGTTGTCCTAAGATTTACAGTGTGAGCAGAGTTAAGTGGTTAAGATGGAGTATGCCGGTTATGAATACAGTAGCAACCCGTTCATGTAAGTAATTTATTTTTTCCCAATGAGAAATTGCTCAGAAGTGAGCCGAAAAAAAAAAGAAAAAAAAGTCGTCAGTGTTGTAGAATACAAAGGAATTACAGAAGATAAGAAATGTTAATTGGATCCCATCAAAAGAGAAGAATTTGTAAGTATAAGACGTTAGCCTTAGTCTAAGGGGGAGATGCATAAATCGCCAGTAAGTCCAGTGAGATAATTGAAGTATGAGATATGAAGAACCTTAGTTCAGTTAAGTTGGCATAATGTGATAGTCTCCATAAGGAATATGCCTCAACGTAGAGGAAACCCAAAGTGAGTAGAATGATCGTCGAACGAATCATGTCAAGTTCAATTACTATCGATTAGGCGATCACATAAAAGCTATAAGATCATGCCCAGTTGTATGTCACAAGGGTAGTGCCATTGCATGAGACTCTAATATTTAGGGTGCTAGTCATAGACTTCGCGCACAACAGTACTATGAGTATTTTAGAAAGTATCTCAGAAAAAAATCAAGTATGGGAAGTACAGCTCATGATTGAGGCAGACAAGAGAACTATGGTGAAAGAAGTTCACCGCTTATCTAAACTAGGAATTTGACTTTCAGACTTCGAAGCGGGTGGAGTTATTGGCCAGAACATGGCATTCCTTCTTAGTCATTAAAGTTAGAGAGAAGCAGTTTGGTGATTCCTACTTGTTACAGATGAAAGAGGGGATTCACGAATATAAAGCCTTAGCTTTTGAACAAAGGGGAGATAACGGTACCTTGAGATACCGAGGTAGATTATGCGTTCTAGATGTAAATGGAATCAGAGAGATAATTATGTCAGAAGCTCACCATTCTAGGTCAACCTCGTTCAGACAGGAGGAATGATTTAATTTGGGTGATTGTGGACAGACTTACGAAGGCAGCGCACTTCTTGCCAGTTAAGACCACAGATTGAACAGAAGATTATGCCAAGTCATATGTTTATGAAATTGCCAGATTGTATAGGACCCTAGTGTCCATTATTTCAGATTATGGTGCTTAGTTCACAGCAAACTTGTAGAGATCATTTCAGAAAGGATTGGGTACGAGGGTTAACCTCAGCACAACTTTTCATCCGCAGACCGATGATCAGCTTAGTACTCAGATGTCAGTCCAGTACTCATGTATATGGCCAGTCCAGTATTCCGTTAGTGTGCTAGTTCTATATTCAGTTAATCCAGTATTCAGTCAGCTTAGTATTCAGTTAGTTCAGTAGACATTCAGTTTAGTATCTCAGCAATTTAGTAATCTTGTATTCATTCAGTTCAGTAAGCTTGTGTCCTTGATTTCAAGGTAATTGGGATGGCACCGTTTGAAACCATTTTTGAGCGAAGGTGTAGATCACCGATTGATTAGTTTAAAGTTGGGGAAGCAGAGTTGTTAGGGCCAGACTTGGTCTATTAGGCTATGGAGAAAGTCAAGTTGATTTAGAAGCGTTTGAAAACGGCTCAGAATTGCCAGAAGTTTTACATAAAATGTGAGACAGAGAGATTTAGAGTTTGAACTTAATGACTGGGTATTTCTTAAGCTCTCACCTATGAAGAGTGGCATGAGATTTGGTAAAAAGGGGAAGCATAATATTGGACCATACAGAATCCAATGAAAGGTTGGTCAATTGGCTTGTGAGCTGAGTTTCCACATGACTTGATTATTGTGCATCTAGTGTTTCAAGTGTCCATGTTGAGAAAGTGTGTGGGAGACCCGTCATTGGTTGTCCCAACTGATAGCATAACAGCCAATAATAATTTAACTTATGAAGAAGTGCCAGTGAAAATCCTTGATCGTCATGTCGCAAGTTGAGGACTGAGGAGGTAGCCTTAGTAAAGGTTTTGTGGCGAAGTCAGAAAGTTGAAAAGGCTACATGGGAAACAGAAGAAGACATGAAGTCCAGCTATCCCTATCTCTTTGAAGAATCAGCAGAAACCGGTGAAGGTATTGTACCTTCCCTTTTCAGATCTTTCCTTCGACAGTTTCTACATTATCAGTATTCAGCTTGTTAGACAGTCAGCTTAGTAGTTGTTCAGTTCAACAAATAATTCAGTTCAGACCCTTTTCAGTTCAGTTTTCATGTGCTCATGTCAGTTAGTGTGCACATGTCTCGGTAATCACTCTTTATCAGAATCCATCATTCGAGGACGAATGATCCCAAGGGGGAGATAATGTTACACCCCGTATCTTGGAACTAAGGTTAGACTCATATCATTAGAGTTTTAGTGGAAAAACTGAAGATTTGAACGTTTTGCGAAAATGGTTGATAGGCCTACTTCGGGCAGTGATAACTCCTTGATTAGTTGGGAATTTGGGAAAGTACCCTCAATGAAAGTTGTAGTATGTAGAAATACCTTTCTAACGATATAAGGACCAAGCCAATCAGAGATTGGAGCAAGGAGATATGATCATCTCAATATGGCTAATAGTAAGGCACTTAAAATTCGATAGAATCGGCTAAATTTTCGATACGTCTGTCTTCCAGTCCAATTTGGTGAAACGCCGTTGGGAATTTGTGGAACCTTAAAACATGAAAGTTGTATCCCTTTGAAATAGATTTCCAACGGTATATTATGGATCCCACACATAGCTCTGTACAAGAAGTTATGTCCATTTTACCGAACGCTGTGCAGAACCGACACCCGTAGCTCTTTCACGCGCGTGGGGGCGCGTGCGATGTCCCCGCATCGCGGGCCGATCGCGCAAGTCTGAGTATTTAGCTGCAGACCATTGCCCGATGGTCCCGCATCGCGGACCAATCGCGAATCGGGTCAGATTCGGGTCAAAAAGTCGGGTTACGCGTTTTTAGTTATATCTAAGGTTTGGGGTTTATTTCCCCAGCACCCCATTCACGAAAAATTACCCTAAAGTCAATAAGAACAAGTCTCAAGCCTCAAGAACCATACAAGGTAAGTGTTATCATGATTCTAGGTTGAATTCAAGTCCCTAATCTCTTTCTAACTTGAGTAAACCCTTCTAATCAATAGATTTGTGAGTGGAACATTATTATTGGGCGTGGAAACCCTAGAACTTGAATTCAAGAGGATTGAACGTCAAAAAGGTAATGTTTCTAGACTCTAATCATTCATAATAGTGAATTGATAAGTTCTTGGGAGAATAGTAAATGGGTTTAGTAAAGAGAATTACACGAACTATAGTAAGGTTTTGAATTGTTGACTTGAGATTGTTATAATGATATGGATGATGGAGAATGATGTTAATTACATCTAATTGAGATTGTAGAATCACCTAGAAGTAATAGACTGGGAATTGGGTGAAGAAACACCATTAATGGAGATTGTGGAGCTTTATGCCCACTAAGAGTTTGATAAAATGCTTAGATGACCAAAGCATGAATATTATTGCTAATATAGAATCCCTTTGGCTTGTATTGATATAGATCAAAGTTGAAAGGGGTGACGAACATTGTATTATACTCAAAGGCTGGAATCTTAGTATGTGAGGCTAACTATCTATGTTAGGGAATGTTCATGATTCTCCCTACGCCTCATTCTTCATACTTGTCAGCAATTTGACTCAGAATATAGTTAGCCCTAGTTTCATGATATGATATAGAACTGTTATCTTCTAGGGTTGCAGTTACAAAATTCGTTCATGGTTGTCACTTTGAACATCATGAACTCAGCACGTAATCTTTATGGACTTATGTATTATTATCACATGAGTCTCAGTCAGTGTATAACCAGTTATTTGCAAGAGTCCCATAATCAGAAACAGTTATCATGCTATCAGCTATAGCCAGTCTCAGTTTTGTAAATTGTTAATGTTGAACACCTGTATCTGTATTTTTGGGCCCTAGGCCACAATTTATGCATACGTATTACTTGGGCCAGAGGCCACAGTTTTTGTGCACATTATTTGTGCCCTAGGCCATAGTTACATTTACAGTTTTACAGGTGATTCTTCATCCAGAACAGGGAGTACTTCAGCTTCTTGCTTTCCTGTTTAGTTCAGTTTCAGTTTCAGTTCCAGTATTTTATTGCTTCAGTTGCTTTACGTACCAGTACAATTCAAATGTACTGATGTCCCTTTTTATTTCTTGGGGGCCTGCATCTCGCGATGCAGGTAACGACATACAGGTTGACGATCCAGCTACTTAGGAGTGTTCGTATCAGCTACTGTGGTGAGCCCCAGTTTCCTTCGGGGCGATATCAGTCATGCAGTTCTTACAGCTTTCTAGACAGTTACCTTTTTGTATTCATTAGTGGCTTCATAGACACAGTTCAGACAGTCAGATATTTTGTTATGTTAGCCTTGTAGACAGTTATACTCAGTCGTTCAGTTGTTTTGGTTTAGCCATGTTGGCTACTTTTAGATATGTTCAGATTGCCTAAATATTTCCGCATTATGATATGTCAGTCAGACTTTTAGTTAATCAACATGTGTTAGTTTTATTTTATAAATTAGTTATGTTTTGGTATCACATGTTGATTCAGCCAGCCAGTTGGTTCGCTCGGTCACATGCAGTCAGGCACCGGGTGCCGTGTTACGTCCAGGCCCAGGTTCGGGGCGTGACACATACCTAGAGCGAGTTAGCCAATACATTTTTGAAGAAGTGGTTCTCACCAAGCAAAAAGGCTGAGCTTCGGGATAAGATCTTTGAGTTCAAACAACTTCCGGGGGAACAATTATATTCGGCTTGGGAGCGCTTCAAGTACTATCTAGCTCAATCTCCAACTTATGGGTTTCCGGATGCTATTCTCACCGAGAAGTTCTACAAGGGGTTAGATACAATGAATTAAATTGTTGTCAACACTGCAGCTGGGGGATGTTTCATGGACAAATCATTTGTTAGCATCACCAGGTTGCTCGATAAGCTTACCACCCACAATCAAGCTTGGAACTCAAGTGATAGTGAAATCCTGTCATATGGTAGTCCCTCTGTTACCGCGGTGGCCAAAGAAAATCATGAGCGAGATCATGCTTTTGCTCAATTGCAAACCACCGTGGATTTGCTGTCAAAGAGGCTTGTGGAGAAAGAAGCTAAAAGTGTGAATGTTGTCGAAGAGATGCCATCTCATGCTCCCGGAATGTACCAAGTCTCGGAGGAAACTTATCTAGAGGGGCAGCCACAACGTGAGGATGCTAATTATATCGATCACTCGCAAGGGGGTTATCAAAAGCAATGGAGACCGCAACAACAAAGCAATCAATATGGCCGAAATAAATATGGTGGTTCGGACAGGAGGGATTACAACAACAACAACTATGGTAATCGGAATTCCAATGCCTATATTCCACCAAAGGGCCGTACTTCTAACTCTCAAAATTGGTGAGAGGGTCCTTCCAATGATCAAGGGACCTCTCGAATGGAATCTATGCTTGAAAAGATATTGGACAACCAACATAAGAGTGACAAGAAGATGGAAAATTTGACCGAAGTGGTAGACTCTCACACCGCTTCGATTCATAAACTTGAGTCACAAATGCGAGATCTTTCTCGTGAGCAACATCCACCACAAAGAGGGGGCCTTCCTAGCGACACAATTCCAAACCCAAGGGGTAGTGGAGGTGATCACATTGCCTCGTGCAAAGCTATTTCTACTAGAAGTGGAAAGATCCTTAATGCGGTGAATCAGAGAGTGGTTGAACCTATCATTGTCGAGCCGATTGTTGATGAAGTTATTGAGGAAGAAATTGAAGAAGAAATGGAGGCACCAATTGAAGTGCCTATTATTGTTGAGAAAGAGAAGGAGGCATACCCTAGTGTTCTCAAGGGTAACGAGAAGCCAAGTGTTGAAAAAGCTACCGGTGGTAGCACCCAAAAGATCAAGGTCACGGGGGCAATTAAACCCTTGACTCAAACATATAAATCTCCACCCCCGTTCCCATAAAGATTGATGAAAAGAACGGAGGATGCCAAGTGCCAACGCTTCTACGACCAATTGAAAGGGTTGTCAATGAATATCCCATTTCTTGATGCATTCCAAGAAATGTCGGGATTTGCTAAATACTTGAAAGATTTGTTGACGAAGAAAAGACCAATCAAGCATGATACGGTGGGAGTCACTCACCGTGTAAGCACTATTATTTCGTCATCAAAGGTTGAGAAGAAGGGAGATCCCGGGGCTTTCACTATCCCTTGCACCATCGGTCATCATGATTTTGCTCGTGCTTTATGTGACAATGGGGTTAGTATTAATTTGATGCCACTAGCCATCTATAAGCAAGCCGGTTTGGGAACACCTAGACCAACGAGCATGCGTCTCCAAATGGCTGATAGAACCATCAAAAGACCGGTAGGGGTTGTTGATGACATCCTTGTTAAAGTGGGGAATTCTTATTACCGGCAAATTTTGTCATCCTTGATTGTGCGGTTGACAAAGAAGTCCCAATTATCTTGGGAAGGCCATTTCTTGCCACCGGGAGAGCTCTAATGGACTCGAAAAAGAATGAAATAAAATTTCAGGTCAATGATGAAGAGGTAACTTTCTAAGCTAGCAAGGGGTTAAAATTTCCTAGTGCTTATGAGAGAATTTCGGTCATTGATTCTTTCGATGTGGTAGACGAAGCGGTGGATCATAAGTTAGAGGAGGAGCACTTTGACGAAACACTTTTGGCTATTTTGGTGAACTTCGAGGCGGATGACATGAAGGGGTATATTGAAATAGTTAATCCTATTATTGGCCGGGGTTCATACTCTTACGAGCCGAAGAAATTATCTCTTGATCTTGATAAAAGAACCACTCCTCCGGCTAAGCCTTCGATTATTAGGCCTCCAAAACGTGAGCTCAAGCTACTTCCCTCTCATTTAAAGTATGTTTTTCTTGGTCCAAATAATACTTTACCGGTTATTCCCTCATCTTTGTTAAATGAGGAACAAACTCAAAAGGTGCTTGAAGTGTTGCGGGCTTATCGAAGATCTATTGGGTGGACTATTGCGGATATTAGGGGGATTCCCTTCGGTATTTGTGAACATAGAATCGAACTTGATGAAGATAGTTCATCAAGTGTAGAGTATCAAAGAAGGCTAAACCCTTCTATGCAAGAAGCGGTCAAGAAAGAGATAATCAAATAGTTGGATGCAGGTGTTGTATACCCAATTGCAAATAGTCCATGAGTTAGTCCGGTGCAATGTGTGCCAACAAAGGGGGGCATCACTGTTGTCCCTAATTCCAAGAATGAGTTGATTCCTACAAGGACAGTTACCGGATGGAGAGTGTGTATGGACTATCGAAAGCTCAACACCGCGACTTGTAAAGACCACTTCCCTATGCCTTTTATTGATCAAATGCTTGATCGGCTAGCCGGAAGAGCTTATTATTGCTTTTTGGATGGCTACTCGGGGTACAACCAAATTAACATTGCATTAGAGGACCAGGAGAAAACCATTTTCACTCGTCCTTATGGCACTTTTGCTTTCAGCCGCCTGCTTTTTGGCTTGTGCAATGCCCCGGCAACTTTCCAACGGTGTATGATGTCTATTTTCTCGGATATGGTGGGAGATTTCTTGGAAGTCTTCATGGATGACTTTTAGGTTGTTGGTGACTCTTTTAACGAATGTCTTGCCAATCTCGGTAAGGTATTGAAGTGGTGTGAAGAAACCAACCTTGTACTTAATTGGGAGAAATGTCATTTCATGGTGAATGAAGGGATTGTCCTTGGCCATAGGATTTCTGAGAAGGGTATTGAGGTAGACCGAGAAAAATTTGATGTTATAGCCAAGCTCCCTCCACCAATCTCTGTCAAAGGGGTTCGTAGCTTTTTAGGACATGCCCGTTTCTATCGGCGGTTCATCAAAGATTTCTCCAAGATCGCCAACCCGACATGTAAGCTTCTTGAAAAAAAAAGCTAAGTTTGCATTTGATGAGAAGTGCCTTAAGGCATTTAATGAGTTAAAGGAAATGCTCACCTCTACTCCAATTATTGTATCTCCAGATTGGTCAATGCCATTTGAGCTCATGTGTGATGCAAGCGGATTTGCTATTGGTGCGGTGCTTGGGAAAAGGCACAACAAAATCATGCACCCAATTTATTATGCTAGCAAGCCCCTCAATGGAGCTCAAATGAATTATACCGTCGCCGAGCAAAAGCTTCTAGCCATTGTCTACGCGTTTGAGAAGTTCCAGGCCTATCTACTTGGATCCAAAGTGGTTGTTCATACGGATCATGTGGCCTTGAGATATTTGATAATAAAGAAAGATGCAAAGCCACGGTTGATTCGTTGGGTATTGTTGTTGCAAGAGTTTGACTTTGAGGTCAAAGATTTAAAAGGTTGTGAAAACCAAGTTGCAGATCAACTATCTAGACTTGAGGAAGCTGGGAGACCGAGTGGAAATCTTGAGTTAAATGATGTTTTCCCCGATGAGAGGCTCTTGGCTATATCTTGTGAGGTTTCCCCTTGGTATGCAGATATCGCCAACTTCTTGGTGACGGGTTTTATCCCCGACGACATCAAGGCTTATCAAAAGGAGAAATTGTTGAGAGATAGTCATCAATACTATTGGGATAAGCCCTATTTATTCAGCACTTGTGCCGACAACATCATTCGGCGATGTGTGGCCGAATCTGAGGCCATGGAAATCTTGAAAGCTTGCCATGACTCTCCCGTGGGGGGTCATCACAGTGGGAACCGCACAGCAGCTAAAGTGGTTGAATATGGCTATTATTGGCCCACCGTTTATCATGATGCAAATTTGATGGTGAAATCTTGTGACCAATGTCAACGCCAAGGGTCAACTGGGAGGAAGCACGAAATGCCAATGAATTTTGTCATGGAGGTTGAGCTATTTGATGTGTGGGGCATCGACTTTATAGGCCCATTTGTGAGTTCTCGTGGTATACGATACATCCTTGTTGCGGTTGACTATGTGTCCAAGTGGGTTGAAGCTGTAGCATTGCCCAACAATGATGGCAAGAGTGTCACCAAATTTCTCAAAAGAAACATATTCACAAGGTTTGGCACTCCAAGGGCAATCATTAGTGATGGTGGCACTCACTTTTGCAACAAGCAATTCGCTAATCTCTTGGAGAAATATGGAGTGCAGCACAGGATGGCAACTCCTTACCACCCCCAAACTAGTGGGCAAGTCGAAGTCTCCAATCGGGAGATAAAGAGCATCTTAGCCAAGACGGTTAATGCAAACAGAACTGATTGGTCATCTAAGCTTGATGATGCTCTTTGGGCTTATAGAACAGCGTTCAAGACACCCATTGGTACTTCTCCTTATCGATTTTTGTTCGGTAAAGCTTGTCATCTACCTGTTGAACTTGAACACAAAGCTTTGTGGGCATTAAAAAAATTGAACATGAATTGGGACGAAGCAACCAAGCTGCGGTTGTTTCAAATGAATGAAATGGATGAGTTTCGGTATCATGCCTATGAGAGTGTGAGTTTTTATAAAGAAAGGATGAAGCACTATCATGATGTCAAACTTCTGAAGAGAGATTTTTAACCGGGTGATTCGGTGTTACTGTTCAATTCAAGGTTGAAGCTCTTTCCGGGAAAGTTGAAATCCAAGTGGTCCGACCCTTTTACTTTGGTGAGTGTGTCACCCAATGGGTCAATGGAGTTAAAGTCCGACGATGGGACGCGTACTTTCAGGGTGAATGGCCATCGGGTAAAGCACTACCATTGGATGGTTGATGGAGACAAGATTGTTGATGCTCACCGGTTGAAACATGGCACCGGACCTTAGCATCAAAAGTGGTATTACGTCGTGCCGCGACGTTAAATTGTGCGCTTCTTAGGAGGCAACCCATGATCATTTTCGCAATATGTTTTTTTTCATTTCGTTAATTTTTGTTGTTGTGTTGTTTTAATGTTTGTTGATGTGTTGAGGAACCTAAGTGTTGAACCCAGAAATTTCCAGGAAAGCAGTTACACGACACATTCGACGGAACGCCGAGCCGTCGAATGCACCGTCGAGTGGATCACCTGAAAGATTTGTCACTGGAAATAATGGAAATTCGACGATAGGTTTGACGCTCCGTCGAACTGATCGACGGTCAGTTCGACGGGCATTCTTCTCTCTTTTTCATATATATATATATATATAAAGGGGGGGGGGGGGGGTTCACTCGACGGAGCGTCGAACAAATCGACGCTCCGTCCTTTTAACGCGTCGGTTCAGATCAGTGGTTTTATAACCCACGTTGTCTTCACTTTTCTTTATTCTCTTCTGTAACGTTTTTCCCTCTCTCTCTCTCTCTCTCTCCCCACCTCTCCCCCTACCATAACCGTTACCCACTTCCCCCTTTCTTCACCAACCCTCAACCACCACTCCCTTTCTATCCTACTACTCTGTCCCTCTGTGTGTGTGTGTGTGTCATCCTAATAGCGATTCTTCGGGTGTTTTTTTTTTCTTCCTTAAAGGGCTGAAATCATATTCTTTCCATTTTAAGGTATGTGAATTAGTGGATTGTGTGCTCCCTTGTTTTGATTATTTTTGCATTCCATGGCTTGTTTTGATTATTTTTGCTTGCCTTCCAATTGCTCCATGTTTTTTCTATTATTTCGCTTGGGATGCTCATTTTTTTTGCTGGGGGTGGTTTGTTGGTTTGTTTTTGGATGTTAGGTCATTGATCTTTAGCCGAGTCGAAGGGCATTACGACAAACACACCTCATTCATGAGATTGTTGTTGTTTTTCCCACCACATGTTCGATGAAATGCCAAAGTATGGCGTTGTGTGTCACGATGGCTTGGAGGGCATTACAACCATAGAGTTGTTTTGCCCGCCAAGTGTTTTCCCTAGTCTAACCCAAACCAACATAGGGTGAAGTCTGAGTAACCCCAAAATACGTGACGATTTGCACCTCGGCCAAAGAAGTGTATGGAATCTGTTAGTTTTAGCTTGCGAAAGCATTTGACGCTCAGTTCGACGGCCCGTCGATTCAATCGACGGACTGTCCTACTCAAAGTCGAATGAGCCCTCTCAGAAGTCTTAACTAAAAAAACATTGACGGTGGACACGAAGGCCCGTCGAATCGATCGAAGGGGCGTCTTTCCCACCGCCTTTCAGTCGAAAGTTCCAGTGGCTAACGTGAGATCGACGGGGCGTCTTTCCAACCGTCTTTCAGTCAAAAATTCCAGTGGCTAACAAGAGATCGACGATGAGATCGACGGCTCGTTAATCAATTCAACGACCACTTCGACGCTCCGTCGATCTGTTTGACGACTCTTGTAGCAAATCGACAGACCGCTGGCAACTTTAACATTATCGCATGTCTTGCACTTTTTTCTGATTCTGTTATATTTCTATGGTTGTCTTAACAACAAAGGGTGTTCTTTTCTCAGGTATGCCTCCAATGAATCCAGTCAAGCGGGGTGGTGGTCTCAGAAAGGGCCGAGGTCGGGGTCAAACAACCCTTACTCTTAGGGATGAACCCTCCGACTCTGAACATCAAGCAGTGGTCCCAAGGACTAGATTGAGGGCACAAACCACCACTCCCCAAGAAGAATCACCCACCTTACTCTCCTCTCAGTCTGCAGAGGGGACTTCATCCTCCACATCCGCTGATTCTAGCGATGCAGCAACAGAGCAACCAGCCGCTCCTGAGCGAAATTCAGATAAGGAACAAGAGCGGCTGCGGCTGAAAAAGATGGAGATAGCTGCAATCCGATTCCCCTATGAGGGGTGCCGAAAGTACTATATAAAAGGGGCCACTACAGTCAGCAGGGGTAATCCGAGGAGAAATATTCAAGAAGAAGAACAAATCAGTATGAGCGGCTTAGAAAGCTACCCTCGGATTACTGATCTCATCCAGCACTATCATCTTGAGGCATTCACATAGCCTCCAGGGGATTATTGCCCGACCATGGTTCGGGAATTCTATGCTACCTACAGAGTGATGCTCGAGCAGTAGCACAAGAACAAGAGAGCTTTGAGAGCCACCCCTCCATTAGACACAGTGTATGTTCGGGGTGTCCATGTTGACATCTCAGCCCGCACAATCAACAGGTTTTATTTTGGTGATGACTTCGTGTCACCGACCACAGTGGAATATGATGATAAGTTTGAAAGAAGGGCTGAGCAATCGGTAAGGGAATGGTTCACGACGGTGATGGCTAGAGGGCCGGCGGGCCAGGCCCCATGGGTGAGACACTTGGCTGCCAAAATCCATAAGGCGGATATCAGTTTGGAAGTTAAATTTTGGTGGAATTTCGTCATATATCGGGTTCTGCCCACGGGAGCAGATAACATAGTCATGCCGGACAGAGCAGTGGTTGTGGCTGCCATGCTATCCAGGTACCCAATGAACTTGGGTGATCTGATCAGTAGAGCCATTCGGGCACGCGTACCACAGGAGGCGACAGCCTTGATATTCCCGTGCCTTATCACACAGTTTTGTAGGTTGGCCCAGGTGAGGCACATTGATACATTTGCAGCTACTCTCCCCGCAACAAAGGTGTGTGACATCACACGGAGTAGGGATGAGACCCTCCGTACATCTCAGGCCACCAGTACTTCATTGCTAGATCTCATGGGTGAGCAGACTGAGCATGTTATGGATTCAGTACCACAGGGCACAGTTGATATAGGCACGAAAGGACTGTCCACAATAGAGTCCTCCACACCATCTATAGTTGATGCTACCCCTTCTTCAGAGGCACCACCTCGGCCTGCTGTCCCATCTGCATCTCCTATTTCTCCGTCAGCCGCAGCATCAGCTTCCGAGGATCTCTTTGTCCTCAACAGAGCCAACTTCAGAGAGTTTGCAATCAAGGCAGAGCGTGCTAATCAGCAGGTGACCCGGATATTATAGCAGTTGGGTAGGTTTGTCCGGAAAGAGATTGCACCGGAGTTGGAGCCTCTTCAGGAGGCTATGGAGAGGCATCATGCTAGGGTAAATGCGCGACTTGACAGTTTAGAGATGCGGATACTCACTATTGAGAAGAAGAGTGAGTGTGGTACTTCGGGAGATTTGAAGACCGAGCTTGACCACCTCCGAGCTGAGATTACGGCCCTTTGGACAAGAGATCAGGTTATTGTGGATGACCCGACACCACCTGCACCGATCACCAGCATTTTCGATTTGATCAGAGTAGTTGACTTGGTGACTGAGGATGAGCCTTGCGAAAGTCGCAAGAGAAAAAGGCCTGTCACATTAGCTGATGATAAGGATGAGGAGGAGGATAATGAGGATGAAGACCCCGAGCTTCAGGAGGGTATTCAGCGGTCGCGCCTGGACACGAGGTTCACCGGCGCATCTTCCAGCACTAGTGCTATCCCAGCACCAGTCAGGCCGATTACGATAGCTCCTCAGGACCTGCAGCCACAGAGCCAGTCAGCTCCACCTCTTCAGTCCACTGAGCCAGCAGTAGAGAGCGTTCCCATTTGCACTGCTGCGGAGGAGACACCTCAGCAGCAACAGCAGGATTAGAGCATCTCAGGTCGGCCCCTCCACCATGGGGTGATGGTATGATTTTTGATGCATTGGGGACAATGCATCCTCTTTTTCTGGGGATGGGGTAATCTGATGTACCTTGTAGCGTATATATGTGTTAAATCTTGTTTAAAGTAATTGTGACTGATGTGGCGTGATTTTCACACCACAATCGATACTTTTCATCTATAAGTTTTACTTGTTGTTAAGCAAGTCGTTGTGATTTTACGTGTTTTTTTGGTGTTTTTCAAGAAAAGGATCAGATTTGGCATGACAGCAGTTAAAGATGCAAAATCAGGGCGTAAACTTGGTTTACGGTCCGTATTCCACAATACGGGCCGTATTCCAGGGTCGTATTAAAGGATTCCAGAAGCAGAAAGTCAAGCTGAGGAAGATGGCAAAATATGAGCTGTGTTTACGGACCGTGTTTCAGTTTACGGCGGCCCGTCTTCCAGCACGTGTTTAACCATTCAAGCACTAGCAGAAGAAAGGCTGAGTTGGCGAAGGTGAAAGACGATCATGCTGTTTACGGACCGTAAACCACTTTACGGTCCGTATTTCAGACAACAACTGAAAAGTTAACTTGGGCGTGAATCGTTTTACGGTCCGTAAAGTGATTTACGGACCGTATTTCATCATGACGGGACTGAAGTGAAAAATCTGTAACTTGTGTATTTTCCAAACCTTATAAATAGTCTTTGTAGGGTTTTTATTAGGGCATTCAGTATATTTTTACCTTTGTCTTAGAACATAAACTTCTCTTTGAAGTTTTGAAGATTCAAACATCAATTCAAGTATTATCAATTCCTTTTACATTCCAAAGTAAGCACTTATGAATTCTTCAATTTATTTTTGCTTGTTCTTTACCATGAATAACTAAAATCCCTTACTAGGGTTGTGAACCCAATGATGGGTATTTTGTGATTGGGTTTGTGATTGTTATACAAATAATGGATTATTAGGGTTTAATTATTCTTCATTCTTCATTCATAATTAATGGTTGCAAACATTGATTAAAGCCATAAACCCTAAATTTATTTGGAAAAATAATTAGGGTTGGTAAGAATAATTAACAAGAACTCAAAGCTTTAAACCTTGTTTAATAAATTCACTTAGGAATAAGAGGAATTTACTTGGCATGATTAATCGTTCTTCATAATCACTTTCTTATATTTGGGAAAATCATAGAAAGATATAATCTTTATTTATTGGGAAATAGTAGAGATTCGCATAGAGATTAAGTGCATTCATATAATGATCCATTATAAGTATATCAAGATCAATACCCATGATCATATGCTCCATCTGACGGGGACACAACCTTAGTTTCTTTTACCATAAATATTTACCAAAGCAATAATTTAGCAACTAGTTATAGAAAAACCAGCTTTTACACAACTTATCGGATTAAGACATTAGATCTAAAACTTAGCATCTACAAGTTTAGTAAACTTTTCACACCCTATTCCCTGTGGGATTCGACCCCAACCTTGTTGGGTTACTATTTTTGACAATGTCCGCATTATACCATTAATAGGTGTAATTTGAGCGTATCAAATTTTGGCGCCGTTGCCGGGGAATGCGGTTTTGAAATTACTAAATAGTGTTTGCTTTGATTGAAGTCTTTTGCTTAATTCATCACACCTTGTCTGCTACTTGCGTAAATAAGGTGATCATGAATCGACATCAGCAAAATCAACGAGCTGACAACCAAGGAAATGTGGTGAACAATCAGGCGAATGAACCAGTTGATGAAAATATTTTCGCTGAATTTGTTCCGGAGGAAGACTATGCATCTCTTATTATTCAGCCTCGATTTGGAGCCACTACTGTGAAAATTGACTCCACTCTATACCAGTTGTTGAAGCTTGAGGGATACTTTCGGAACTCTACCGAGAATGACCCCCACCGTCATTTGAAGAATTTTGTGGATGTGTGTGCTAATCACATCCAGAACAATGTTTCACAAGATGCTATTCGATTGAGGTTATTCAAATATTCCCTAGCTGGAGAAGCAAGAACATGGTTTGAGAAGCTGCCCCGGAATTCTATTACTTCATGGGCATAAATGACAACTGTTTTTCTCACAAAGTGGTATCCCCCTAGCAAAAGAGCTGAAATTCGTGATAAGATATATGAATTTAAGTAGCGACCGGGGGAACAACTATATGAAGCATGGGAGAGATTCAAGGAGTATTTGCAGGACAGCCCGAATCATGGTTTTCTAGATCATATATTGATGGAGAAGTTCTATCGAGGATTAGACCCAGTGTCACAGTCAGTGGCTAATAATGCAGCTGATGGTTGTTTTATGAACAAGACCTTTCAACAAGTGACCACCATACCTAACAGGCTGACAACTCATAATCAGGCTTCGCACTCAAACAATGCTGATGTGGTACCATATGGTAGTGCTATGATCCAAAATATGTTGAGGGAGAATCAAGACACCCAGCAAACATTGGCAGCACTTGCTACAAATATTTCCTTGCTGACAAAGAAATTTGATGAAACTCAAATCAAAAAGGTAAATGTTTGTGAAGATAATACAGTCTTGCCGCAAAGGATGTACCATGCTCAAGATGGTCCGTTCCTTGAGGGGCCATCTAGGCAGGTTGAAGATGCCAACTATGTCAACAACCCTCAAGGGGGTCATCAGAGACAGAATTACCAAGATGGCTATCAGAGTCAAAATCAATGGAGACCGCAGCAAGGCCAAGGCCAAGGTGCTTACAATAATTCTGGTAACTACAACAACAATTTTGGTGGTGGAAATCACAGGAGTTATAACAACAGCAACAATTTTGGGAACAAGAGTACAAATCCTTATATACCACCTAAAAGTGAGTCATCAGAGCAAGGTAGTTCGAAGGTTGAAGCAATGCTTGAGCAGATTCTGGCAAACCAATCTAAGTCTGACAGAACTTTATCTGGGCTGACAGAAACAGTGGGGTCCCATACAGCAGCCATTCAGAAGCTTGAGTCGCAGATGAGGGACATTTCTAGAGAGCAGCACCCTCCTAAAAAGGGAGGACTTCCGAGTGACACTGTTCCAAATCCCAGAAATGGGGGAGGCGGTATAGACCGTGCGTTTGCCATCACTACTAGGAGTGGTAAAACAATACAAGGGGCTGCGGAGAGAATGATTGATCTTGAGCCGATAAATGAAGAAAATGAGGTGCAGTCTGAAGCACCCATTACTGCTGATGAGATTCCTGCTGACAAGAAGGTTCCTGAAATTCCAGAGATAGTGACGGAAGCTGATAACACAAGTAAGCAGGCTGTAAAAGGGGCCCTCCGCCCTTTGACACAACTTTTCAAATCTAAACCCCCGTTTCCTCAGAGGATGGTAAAAAAGAAGGAAGATGCTAAATTTGAAAAATATTACGATCAGCTGAAGCAATTATCTCTAAATTTTCCCTTCTTGGAAGCCGTCAAGGAGATGCCCGGTTTTGCAAAATATTTGAAGGATTTGCTGACCAAGAAGAAGACGGTTCAACATGATACCGTGAGTTTGACTCACACTGTGAGTTCCATCATCTCAACCACACTTGTTCAGAAAAAGGGAGATCCTGGAGCGTTCACCATTCCTTGTTCTATTGGGCACCATGATTTTGCTCGTGCCTTGTGTGATAATGGGGCGAGTATAAATTTGATGCCCCTTGCTATATATAAACAATCAGGTTTGGGGATGCCAAGGCCGACTACAATGAGATTGCAGATGGCTGATAGGTCTATCAAAAGACCAATTGGGGTGGTAGATGATGTAATTGTGCGGGTTGGTGATTTTATGTTGCCCGCTGATTTTGTGATCCTTGATTGTGCTGTTGATCGGGACATTCCTATCATTCTGGGGAGACCTTTCCTTGCAACAGGGAGGGCTCTTATGGATTCGGAGAAAAATGAAATCAAGTTCCGAATCAACAATGAAGAAGTGATTTTTCAAGCTAGCAAAGGGATGAAGTTACCAAGTGCCTATGAGAGCATTTCGGTAATTGATTCAATTGATGTTGTTACTAATGCAGTAGAGTTCAAAATGGAAGAAGAGAACTTGGGTGAGGCATTGGCTGGGATTCTGATGAATTTCGATGCTGAAGATATGAAAGACTATGAGGAAACAGTTAATTCACTTGTTGGGTTGGGCTCATACACATACCAACCAAAGAAGCTGAGTCTTGATCTGGAAAATAGAACAACTCCTCCAGCAAAGCCTTCAATCATTGAGCTGCCTAGATTGGAGCTTAAGCAGCTCCCATCACACTTGAGATATGAATTCCTTGGTCCCGACAACACATTACCAGTGATTGTGTCAGTTTCATTGACTGAGGAGCAGATTGTGCAACTTTTGGAGGTATTAAGAGAGTATAGGCGTGCTATTGGTTGGACCATAGCAGATATTCGAGGTATCCCATCTGGGATCTGTGAGCACAAAATCTAGTTGGAGGATGGCAGCAAACCAAGTGTAGAGCATCAGAGGCGACTAAACGAGAACATGCAAGAGGTTGTCAAGAAAGAGATAATCAAATGGCTAGATGCAGGCGTGGTTTTCCCTATTGCTGATAGTAAATGGGTGAGCCCGGTCCAATGTGTTCCTAAGAAAGGCGGCATCACTGTTGTACCGAATGCTAAGAATGAGTTGATCCCGACCAGAACTATCACAGGTTGGAGAGTTTGCATGCATTATCGCAAGCTCAACACAGCCACGAGCAAAGACCATTTCCCTATGCCCTTCATTGATCAGATGTTGGATAGACTAGCAGGGCGTTCTTATTATTGTTTCTTCGATGGTAATTCAGGTTACAATCAGATCAACATTGCTCTGGAAGATCAGGAGGAAACCACGTTCACTTGTCCTTATGGGACATTTGCATTCAGCCGGATGCCTTTTGGTTTGTGTAATGCACCAGCGACTTTTCAGAGGTGCATGATGTCAATCTTCTCCGACATGGTGGAGGATTTCTTGGAGGTGTTCATGGATGATTTTTCCGTGGTGGGTGACTCATTCGATGATTGTCTTGGCCATCTGGGTCAAGTGCTAAAAAGGTGCGAAGAGACAAATCTGGTGCTGAACTGGGAGAAATGCCATTTTAAGGTGAAGGAAGGAATCGTCCTCGGTCACAAAATCTCTGAAAGGGGAATCGAGGTCGATCAAGCAAAAATTGATGTGATTTCCAAACTTCCTCCACCTATCTTAGTAAAAGGTGTTCGCAGTTTCTTGGGGCATGCTGGGTTCTACAGGCGCTTCATCAAAGATTTCTCTAAGGTTGCAAATCCTTTGTGCAAGCTTCTTGAAAAAGAGGCTAAATTTGTGTTTGATGAGAAGTGCCAGAAGGCGTTTGAAGAGTTAAAAGTGCGTCTCACTACTGCTCCTATTATTATTTCTCCTGACTGGTCCCTACCATTCGAACTGATGTGTGATGCTAGTGGTTTAGCAATAGGTGCTGTGCTTGGGCAGAGGCACAATAAAATTATGCACCCGATCTATTATGCTAGCAGAACGCTGAATGCTGCACAGATGAATTACACAGTGACGGAGCAAGAGCTGCTTGCCATTGTGTTTGCTTTCGAAAAATTTCGGGCCTACTTGTTGGGGTCCAAAGTTGTGGTTTATACTGATCATGCAGGCTTCAGATACCTCATGGCAAAGAAGGAAGCAAAGCCGCGACTGATCAGATGGGTGCTACTGCTGCAAGAGTTCGATTTTGAGGTAAAAGACCGAAAGGGCACTGAAAACCAGGTGGCTGACCATCTCTCTCGGCTTGAAGAAGCTGAGAGACCGTCTGATGAGCTTGATATAGATGATGTGTTTCCAGATGAGAGGGTGTTGGCAGTGTCAAAGGAGGTAGCACCATGGTATGCTGATTTTGCAAACTATTTGGTAACAGGTATAGTTCCCGATGATATCAAAACTTACCAAAAGAAGAAATTCTTGCGGGATGCTCGGCAGTATTATTGGGACGAGCCTTATTTGTTCCGCACATGCGCTGATAACATCATTCGGCGTTGTGTCTCAGAAAGTGAAGTGATGGATATTCTAAAGGCATGCCATGACTCTCCTGTTGGGGGTCATCATAGCGGAAACCGGACTGCAGCCAAGGTACTTGAGTGCGGCTATTACTGGCCGACTATTTTTCATGATGCTAATCTGTTGGTGCGGTCCTGTGATCAGTGTCAAAGGCAAGGGAATATAGGCAGAAGGCCAGAGATGCCTATGAATTTTGTTTTGGAGGTGGAAGTGTTCGATTGCTGGGGAATCGACTTTATGGGACCGTTTGTGAGTTCTGGTGGAATGAAATACATCTTGGTAGCTGTGGATTATGTGTCCAAATGGGTTGAGGCGGTGGCTTTACCCAATAATGAGGCCAAAAGTGTTATGGGGTTCCTTAAGAAAAACATATTTACTCGTTTTGGTACTCCGAGGGCGATAATCAGCGATGGTGGATCCCACTTTTGCAATAAAGCATTTGCGGGACTGATGGAGAAATATGGTGTGAAGCATAGGGTGGCAACGCCTTATCACCCTCAGACAAGTGGACAGGTTGAAGTGTCCAATAGGGAAATTAAAAGTATTCTAGCAAAGATAGTGAATGCCAATAGAACTGATTGGGCCCGAAAGCTCGATGACGCTCTATGGGCATACCGGACTGCTTTCAAGACTCCAATTGGGACTTCACCCTTCAAGCTTGTATTCGGGAAAGCTTGTCATTTGCCGGTTGAACTCGAACACAAGGCTATGTGGGCGCTAAAGAAGCTGAACATGAACTGGGAGGAAGCAACCAAGCTGCGGTTGTTTCAATTGAATGAGATGGATGAATTTCGCTACCAGGCTTATGAGAGTGCAGCCCTTTATAAAGAAAGGATGAAGCAGTACCATGACAAGAAAATTCTGAAGCGAGAATTCTACAAGGGTGACTCTGTATTACTGTTTAACTCTCGACTGAAGTTGCTACCGGGTAAACTCAAATCCAGGTGGTCTGGTCCGTTTGAGGTGGTAGATACCTCACCCCATGGCGCGATTGAATTGAAGTCCGGAGATGGTACTCGGACATTTAAGGTAAATGGGCAGAGATTGAAGCACTACCACGGAATGGTCTCGGAAGGTAGGATTGTTGATCGCTACAGGTTGAAACACCTGGGAACAAACAATGAGCTGGTGTACCAAGACAAGGAGTGATTGGTCACCACCGTCGTGCCGCGATGTTAAATCAAGCGCTTCTTGGGAGGCAACCCAAGTGTAATGTTTATTTTTTTTCGTTATTGTTATTCGTACATATAGGGTAATGGTTGTTTTGGTGCAGGAAGATATGACAGAAAAATTGTGCTGAATTGCAGGTAAGTCCAGTTGTCAAACACTGTTCCGCAATAGTGCAAAAGACGCCTGAAGTTTACGGACCGTATTTCATAATACGGCTCGTAAACCAGGTCGTCTTTAACAATGCTGCAAAACAGTGAGCAAGGTAATGAACATGTTGGTTTACGATCAGATTTACGGACTGTATTATGAAATACGGTCCGTCCTACATGGTCGTAAACCAACATCAGACACTACAGTGTATTGTCCACCATAATACCTCTAAAGACGGGACGTAAATCCATTTACAGACCGTATTTAGAACAAAAAAAATAAAAGATTAATAACGCAGCAGTTAAATAAAACGGACACACCTATTCAAATGCCCTCCATTATTTCCTCCTAAACCACGATCCCCCTCCATCTTACGCTTTTTCTTTTTAGTTTCTTCCATCCCCACAACTTCCCATCACCTTCCATTCTCCTCACCACCATAATTACACCAACCCCATTCACCAACTGATCATCTCACACCCATTCATATCCCTTTCTGCCCTGCCCTAGGTTTTAATTTTGTTGGGGATTCAAGTGCTTTCTCTCAAAATCTGTGCATACAGTAGTCACGTAGTTCTTCATCAAAAAGGTATGATTGGTTTTCCTTATTCTTCTACATCTGTGATTTTGAACTTAGTGGTAAGTGATTGTTTAGACTGGGTTTGTGAAATTCTGTATTTAATACCTTGGTTCATGATCTTGTGGGGGATAAATAGGTTTAATCCTTTCCAATTTTTGTGGGTCAGTGTTAATTACACCCATATGGGTTGGAGGGCATTCCATACTTCGAATTCAAAATTTGTAGTTTTGGTCTGCCCACCAATGGCTTGACTCTGTGAGAATTATGCGAATTGGTAGAAAATAGGTGAAGTCTGAGTAACCTAAGCCCCGAACACAATGTGAAACCAAGATGAGCAATGAAAGTTTGAAAATAAAAAAAATAAAAAAAAATAAAAAAGTGTCTGTCTGTGGTGCGTAACACGACCTCACTTTACGGACCGTATTACAAATTACGGTCCATATTTGAGCGTGTCTAAATGAACAGCATGTTGTCACAAGAAAAGAGCAGTTTACGACCACACTTTACGGACCGTATTTCAATTTACGGTCCGTATTTAAGGTTAACAGGGAACAGAATGTTATCGACAAAACTGCCCAGTTTACGATCACACTTTACGGACCGTAAACTGGTTTACGGTCCATCTTTTGTGTTTACGCCCACTGACAGCACAAATATTTGGAACAATCTAATGATCTTACTTTTGTATTTTTCAGGAATGGGTCACAAAAGGAAAGCAACGAAAGAGGGGGCACACAACACGGGCAACAGGAAGAAGGCGTGCTCGTGTTCCAGATTAACAAATGAATCTTCTGATTCGGAAGGGGAACATTCGGGGTCCGAGTACGCCGAGGTTATACCTCCATCCAAAGTCAGGGGGGCCCCTGCCCAAGCTACAGTGGCAATCACATCTACGCTGCCCCCAACTATGACCCCGTCTAAATCTACATCGGAAGCCTCTCAGTCTGAGGGGGGGAATTCGGACGCGGAAGCATCAAGCAGGGGAGCTGCCACCCAAACTACACCAGAGAGTGACTCAGCAGGGTTTAATGAGGACAGTGATTCAGTTGCTGATACGCCGCCTGAGGGTCGCAAGCTGGTCGTCAGGACAAAACGATTCGATGAAGAGAAGCTGCGGTTCTCAATAAAGGGGTCGAAGGAGTTATATGATCAATGGATGGCCGGGACAGGGCCTAGTGGACAGCCGCTGCGGAAAATATTTGAAGAACGGCGGCTGATTTTCGATGGTATTTCAGCTCATCCACAGCTGGATGAAACCATCAAAGGGTACAAGTTAGATGCATTCACTCATGAGCCGGGAGAGTATGCTCCGCATATTGTTTGGGAGTTCTATGCTTCATATGGGGCTGTCCTAATGTCAATGAAGAAGCGGAATCTTGCTTGGCATCAGATTCCCATGCTGGAAAATGTGACGATCCGGAACTCCCTCGTCGATATTTCCTCCACCGCCATTAACAAGGTCCTGTTTGGTGATGATTTTGTGGCTCCTACTGATCTGAGCCTGTTCTTAGACAAACGAGACAGGAAGGACAAGAAATCCGTCAGTGATACAACTCGAATGGCATCAAGACCTTTTACAAGGAGCCAAGCGAGGGAACTTCAAGCTATGCAAGCATTGTTCATGAGAAGGGACATACTTGAATACACTCTAACACCTTCCCGGGGATTGCAAGTGTTCATGATAGCATGAGAGGATGGTTTGGAGAAGAGGTTGGAAGATGGTCATACTTTCAATGTGACTATTACTTGAAGATTTGCAAATTCAAGTTTTGTTCCCAAAAGAAGAGACCCAAACAAGGCCCTTACTTCATTAAGGGTAAAAGTGTAATAGTGTAGTTGTCTTCTTTTAAACCTTAGTATAAATAGTAGTCTATTTTCATTTAGAAGACTTAGTCTATGTTGAATATTGATGTTTTGAAATTGTGAACTCTTTTGAGTGTTGAGAGCTTGCTAAGCTATAGATTGTGAATCTTGTGAGAGGATTGGTTATTAGGGTATCAAATCCCTATTGGTCATCCTAAGAGTTTGGTGCTCTTTAGTTCCTAAATTAGAGGTCAAGTTAATTCAAGAACTTTGGTTGCTAATTTGGGTCTTTAGTTGTGTCAAATTATCTATCCTTTATGTTTCTTGTCCTTTTTTTCTTCATTTTCGTATGGAACATTGTATCAATTGGTATCAGAGCTTAGTTTAGGTTTGTTCTACCAAATCTAATCTTGGGTTTTGATTCAACAAAAAAAAAAAAAAAAAAAAAAAAAAAAAATCCGAAATTCAAAAAAAAAAAAAAAAAAAAATCGAATTTTCTCTTGTTGATTTTTGTTGAATCTGGTGTTAGGTTTAAGTTCCTTAGAGTTTTAGGGTTTCAAATCCGAAGTTTCAAGTCATTTCAAGTTGTTTTGAGATTTTCACCATTGTTGAGTTGAAGAACTTGAAGAACTTGAAACGGGTCTTGTTGATTTGGGTGAAATTGGTACTTGAAATTTATTGGGCTTTGTTCTACAAGTCTTGGGCAGTCTAAATCTGAAATTTGAAGGAAAAACAAGTTGATTTGAAGGTAGTTGAAAATTTGAAATAGTTAGTGTTCTTGAAGATCTTCAAATCTTCATAGGGAAGAAGACTCTCCAAAAGGGCATTTAATCCAAAGTTTTCAAGTCAAGATTTGGAAAAAGTGTTTTCTGCCCCAAAAGAAGAAAATACTAGGTTGAGTGGGCCCAGGAACGTCATCAGATCCAAGAAATTTGGTCCAAAATTCGAGAAGTTCGAGTTCAACACGAAAATCGCTGAAGCTGGGAATATTGCAAATTACGGACCGTAAATCAATTTACGGACCGTAATTTGAAGTCGTAAACTTGGATCTTGAAACAGTAGCTCACTGGAAATTGCCAACATCGTTAAAGACGGACCGTAAATCAATTTACGGACCGTAAATTGGGTCGTAAACTTGGATCTTGAAATAGTAGGCCACTGGAATCTGGACATCACTAAATACGGACCGTAAACCCAAAATATGGTCCGTAAACCACAATACGACCCGTCTCTCGTGGGTCGTAAACTGCAAGGTACATTCTGTTTTTTTGTCATCACTAAATACGGTCACGAAGGACGGTCCGTAAACCACAATACGGACCGTATTTTGTCCAGCTCCAATCGTAAACTCCAGGTACCCTTTTCAAGTCCAAATTTCATTTTAATCCCTCTTCTAATTCTCAAAATTTCTTGATCCTTAGTTGATGATCTTGTGTCCCTAATCCTTTGGTAGGAAAAAAAAAAAAAAAAAAAAAGTATAGAAATTTTAAAATTTTCATTAGTTCAAATTGATACCTTGGATCATTTGGGACCTCGAGACCACGTTTTCAAGTTATCACCTACCCGGGCCCGAAATTCGATTTATTTTCCGAATTTTTGCATTCCAATTTCTTGTGTCTCTCAACTAGTAGCCATTTAGTAGTTGTTCCTACTTGTGTTTACTAGTTCTTGTGTCCGCCTTTCTTTCGTGCCAATTCTTTCGTGCGTTTCTTCGTTTTGCTTCGTTGTTAATTTCTTGGTTCAAGTCCGTTAGATTGAATTGAGTCGTCCGTCCTTCTTAGTCTAACAAGAATCTATTCCGACCACGAGTAGAATTTGAACCCTTGTGACTAGTCAACATTAACAAGCACACAATCTTTGGCGGAAGCAATTTGTGAGGCAATCAAAGGTGCGCATACTTGAGCGATTGTGAGTTGATTTTACTAATCTAACGTGTTTGCTTGCTTTGTTGAGTGTCTTAATAGGTACCATGGCTACGGAGGATGAAACTCGAGTTCCCACCGGGGAACTCACACTAGTTGATGTAATGAGAGCCTTACAAGCCTTGAACGATAAAGTGGATAGTATGGGTGGTCGAATGGAAAACTTGGGAAGTAGGGTGGAAGCAATTGAAGGAGGTAGTAGGGAGGTCTCATATTCGCCTCAAGTGCAATACCAAGGTGGCACAAGTGGAGCTACTCGAAGCACTTCACCTACAGTGTCACCCGGCACCTTCCATCATCTATATAACCCCACTCCCCAAAACACTCCTCAAAACACGACTCTCACCCCACCAAACAACATTCCCATAGGCCAACGGAACAACCCACTCCAACAAGATCAAGCTCCAAATGACCCACATCCAAATGACCCACCCCTAAATGACCCCCACCCAAATGCACCAATGCCACCCCAAAACCGTCTAAACATCCAACAACCAAATGAGGAAGAGATAGAGGAAGCTATACTTGAGCACGAACATTATGGTGACCAAGGTTGGAGGCCACGAGGGCAAGCACAAGGCGGTTATCGAGGAAGGGGTGGAAGGCATGGTCCTAACCCTCACATGGGTAGGCCAAGAGGGTACCAAGCTCGTGAAGGGTACCAAGGTCGTGACCATCAAGGTTATGACGACGATGGAGATTTTAATAGGAATCACGGTTATGGCGGAGGGCGAGACACGAGTCTCAATTCCATCAAGGTTACTCTCCCAACCTTCAAAGGAAGTAGTGATCCCGATACATTTCTTGATTGGGTGATGCATTGTGATAGAATCTTCTTGACGAATGACATGTCCGAGGTGAAAAAGGCTTCTTACGCCATTGCTCAATTCGAGGGGCATGCCTCCACATGGTGGGAAACTCAAGTGAAAGCAAGAAGAATTATTGGACTCCCGCCCACACCTACTTAGGATGAATTGAAGGAGGCCATGCGGCGTAAGTATGTCACCGAGCGCTACAAACAAGAACAACTCAAGAAGGTGTATACCTTAAGGCAAAACAAAAAGAGTGTGGAAGAATACTATGATGAGTTTCAAATTGTCAAGATGAGAATTGACTTTGACGAGGATGAGTTAAATGCTATGACTCGGTTCCGAGCCGGGTTAAATGGTGACATTGTCTCCCAAATGAGACTCCACAACTATGGGAGCATTGAAGAAACCCTTCAAGCGGCTATTGAAATAGAGGAGGGTCTCAAGGAGGACAAAATCAATAAATCAAGGGGCTATGTGAGTTCATGGAACCATAACAAAGAACGAGGAGCTTTCTCCTCCAATTGGCAAAAGAATAAGGGCCCCATGCAAGAAGCCAAGAAACCATTTGTGAAGAATTCTCAAGTTGAGAAGCAAGTTGACAAGCAACCTCCGAAGTTTGCTCCAAAAGAAGGAGGTACGAAAACTCCTATTCAATGCTTTAAATGTCATGGCTTCGGTCATAGAGCAAGTGAGTGCCCTAATCGTAGAGCGTTTATTTTGAAAGATACTTATAGTGAGGATGAGGAAGAATGTGAGGAAGGGGATGACGAGGGCAATCATGAGGATGAACATCATGATAGTGAAGGGGATGGTGTTGAAGGTGATGATGAGCCTATTGTACCTCTATATGTGGTGCGACGAACCATGATAAGTAAAGCAATGGATGACCCAAGTCAACGGGAAAATCTCTTCCATTCCAAGTGCATCATTAACCAAAACACTAGCATCATGATCATTGATAGTGGGAGTTGTGCCAATGTTGCTAGTACCACCCTTGTTGATTTCTTGAAACTTCCCACCACCCGCCATGAAAACCCTTACAAACTTCAATGGCTCAATGAATGTGGTGAATTGAAGGTGACTAGACGAGCTATCATCAAATTCGCGGTTGGGAAGTATCATGATGATGTTGTTACCATGCAAGCGTGTCATCTTCTACTTGGCAGACCATGGCAATATGATAGGTCCGTCAACCATAATGGGCGAACTAACCAATACACCCTTGGCCACAATGATGCCAAACATGTCTTGAATCCCATGACCCCCTCCCAAGTGGGTGAGATCTATAACAAAATGAGGGAGTTAAAGGAGAAGGGACATGGTGCATTGCAAAAGAAGAATGTGGGGGACGAGGGAGTAGAGGAGAGTAGTTCTCAAGAGTTGAGTGGAAAGAAAGGAGAGCTTAGAGGAAAAACTAAGGTGTCGCTTTTGGCGAATTGTGGGGAAATTAGGGAGGAATTGGGGGAGCGTCAACCGGTGATTCTCCTCATGCATAGGGACTATGCATTGCACACTAATGAACTAACCCATTCTTTTCCTAGCTCTATTTCTTCTCTTTTGCAGGAATTTGATGATGTGTTCCCAACGGAACTCCCAAAGGGGTTACCACCCTTGAGGGGAATTGAACACCAAATTGACTTTGTTCCAGGGTCTCAATTGCCAAACAAGCCAGCTTATAGAGCTAACCCGGATGACACTAAGGAGCTTCAAAGGCAAGTGGATGAGCTCCTTGAAAAGGGAGTTGTGAGAGAAAGCATGAGTCCTTGTGCCGTGCCCGTGATCTTGGTGCCAAAGAAAGATGGATCATGGCGCATGTGTGTTGATTGTCGGGCCATCAACAAGATAACGGTAAAGTATCGCCATCCCATACCCCGTCTTGATGACATGCTTGATGAGTTGAATGGTTCATGCATATTCTCTAAGGTAGATCTTAGGAATGGGTATCATCAAATCCGGATGAAACCCGGAGATGAGTGGAAAACCGCATTCAAGACCAAGTTTGGTCTATATGAATGGTTGGTGATGCCTTTTGGTCTCACTAACGCTCCTAGTACTGTCATGCGATTGATGAATCATGTGATGAAACCTTTTATTGGCAAATTCGTGGTTGTTTATTTTGATGATATTTTGGTGTATAGCAAAACCATGGATGAGCATGTTAGTCATTTGAAATGTGTGTTTGAAGTGCTTAGACAAGAACAACTTTATGCCAATGTTGATAAATGTTCCTTTTGTGTGGATGAAGTTGTTTTCTTGGGATTTGTCGTGAGCTCAAGGGGGGTTGAGGTTGATGAATCCAAAGTAGAAGCCATAAGAAATTGGCCCACTCCAAAATCCATTGGAGATGTAAGAAGCTTTCATGGCTTGGCTAGTTTCTATAGGCGTTTTGTTAAAGGATTTAGTACCATAGCCGCTCCTTTGACCGAGGTAATCCGAAAGGACAAACCTTTTTCTTGGGGTGTGGAGCAAGCTAATGCCTTTGAAACTTTGAAACAAATGCTTAGCTCCGCACCATTGTTGCAATTACCCGACTTTGACAAAATATTTGAGATTGAATGTGATGCAAGCAAAGTGGGTATTGGAGCCGTTTTAATGCAAGACCAAAAGCCCATAGCCTATTTTAGTGAAAAACTCAAGGGAGCGACTTTGAATTACACTACCTATGATCTTGAGTTGTATGCCTTGATTCGTGCTTTGGGAAATTGGCAACACTACTTGTGGCCTAAAGAGTTTGTAATTCGGACCGACCACGAGTCCTTAAAGCATCTTAAGGCCCAAGGCAAGTTGAACAAAAGGCATGCCAAATGGGTTGAATTCCTTGAAACCTTCCCTTATGTAATCCAATACAAAAAGGGAAAGGAGAATGTAGTGGCGGATGCCCTATCAAGGAAACATGTTTTGATTAATACCTTGTCTTCCAAATTGATGGGTTTTGAAAGCTTGAAGACATTGTATCCCGAGGACCCCGTCTTTGCCAAAATCTTTCTAGATTGCGAAGAATGGGAAAGGGAGAGGTGGATTAGGGATAGGTCTTCTACTCCCTATTCCAAGTTTGATGGTTTCTTGTTCAAGAACAAGCGACTATGTGTGCCCATGAGCTCTTGGAGGGAGTTATTTGTGAGAGAGGCACATAATGGGGGATTGATGGGACATTTTGGGATTGATAAGACTTTGGGGATTCTTGAGGAACAATTTTATTGGCCTCATATGCGGAGGGATGTGGCTAAGATTTGTGGCCAATGCATTGAATGTCGCGGCGCCAAGTCTAGACTCCTTCCCCATGGTTTGTATACCCCTCTCCCCACCCCTCAACAACCTTGGGTTGATATTTCGATGGATTTTGTGTTGGGTTTGCCTAGAACCAAAAGGGGTAAAGATAGCATCTTTGTTGTGGTTGATCGATTTTCTAAAATGGCTCATTTCATTGCTTGTCATAAAGTTGATGATGCTCCTCATGTTGCCTCTTTGTTTGTTGAATATGTGGTAAAGTTGCATGGTATTCCCAAAACCATTGTGAGCGATAGGGATCCAAAATTCCTTAGCCACTTTTGGAAAGAATTGTGGGGACGACTTGGTACTAAATTGTTGTTTTCTACCTCTTGTCACCCACAAACCGATGGCCAAACCGAAGTTGTCAATAGGACCTTGGGTTCTATGCTTAGGGCCATGGTTAAAGGAAAATTAACATCTTGGGAAGATCAATTGCCTTTGGTTGAATTTGCTTACAATAGAGTCATTCATAGCACTATTGGCATGTCACCTTTTGAAGTCGTTTATGGTTTTAACCCCCTAACCCCTTTAGATCTAACCCCTTTATCTCAAGATGTTGTGTTGAGTTTAGATGGAAACAAACGAGCCGAGGCCATGAAGAAGTTGCATGAGAAGGTGAGGCTTCACCTTGAGAAAAAGAATCAAGAAACGGCCAAGAGAGCAAACAAGGGCCGCAAACGAGTTGTGCTTGAACCGGGTGATTGGGTTTGGGTACATTTCCGAAAGGAGAGGTTTCCCAACAAAAGAAAGACCAAGTTGATGCCTAGAGGAGATGGTCCATTTGAAGTACTTGAACGACTCAATGATAATGCATACAAAATTGATCTTCCACCCGAATACCAAGTTCATAACACCTTCAATGTGTGTGATCTCTCTCCTATGGTGGTGCAAGATGTTGTTCCCTTAAATTTGAGGACAAATTCTCTTCAAGAAGGGGAGAATGATACAACTCGAATGGCATCAAGACCTTTTACAAGGAGCCAAGCGAGGGAACTTCAAGCTATGCAAGCATTGTTCATGAGAAGGGACATACTTGAATACACTCTAACACCTTCCCGGGGATTGCAAGTGTTCATGATAGCATGGGAGGATGGTTTGGAGAAGAGGTTGGAAGATGGTCATACTTTCAATGTGACTATTACTTGAAGATTTGCAAATTCAAGTTTTGTTCCCAAAAGAAGACACCCAAACAAGGCCCTTACTTCATTATGGGTAAAAGTGTAATAGTGTAGTTGTGTTCTTTTAAACCTTAGTATAAATAGTAGTCTATTTTCATTTAGAAGACTTAGTCTATGTTGAATATTGATGTTTTGAAATTGTGAACTCTTTTGAGTGTTGAGAGCTTGCTAAGCTATAGATTGTGAATCTTGTGAGAGGATTGGTTATTAGGGTATCAAATCCCTATTGGTCATCCTAAGAGTTTGGTGCTCTTTAGTTCCTAAATTAGAGGTCAAGTTAATTCAAGAACTTTGGTTGCTAATTTGGGTCTTTAGTTATGTCAAATTATCTATCCTTTATGTTTCTTGTCCTTTTTTTCTTCATTTTCGTATGGAACATTGTATCAGTCAGGGAATGGACTGCGGCGGTTATTACATCTGAGCCACATGAGCAAAAATGGACTAATGATGGCAAGGTCAAGATAACTAAAAACTGTTTGTCCACCGAGGCTAAATTTTGGTGGACCTTGATGCGGTACAGGATCACCCCCACTCAGGCAGATAATACTCTGTCCACTAGTCAGGCAGTCACTATTGCGTCTTTCATGTCCAGGTACCCGATGAATATTGGGGAGATGATAGCTGAGGAGCTGCATATGCGGGCACACAAGCCCAATCAGAACATGGTATTTCCTTGTCTTATCACAACATTGTGTCGCCAGGCCAAGATAATTCCGTTTCCAGAGTGGGACGATACCCTCCCAGCTGTGCATGTAGGGGATTGGAGGAAAAACAAGGTGATAAGCAAGAGAGATCGGGAGACAGATCTGTCCGGTGAGGACGACGACACTCAGCTGGAGTTGAGTCCGAACCGTGCTTATGGGACTGATCCAGTAGGGGTCGAGTTTGATGCTGCTACTACTAGGCCTGAGGCTCCCATGACAGCGATTCCAGAGACAGTCTTTTCACAGGCTGATGCAGCCACATTGGGTATTTCTGAGGCACGACCTCCTCCACCATATCCGGCCACACAAGGTCCTCCTTCGGGGTCTGCCACTGCTGCGGCGACAGCCGAGCCGGCTGATCCAGAACTGGCACTGCTTCACTTCAGCCCTGCTAACTACAGCCAGATTTCAGTCAAAGCAGTGCAGACTGAAAGGCAAGTAGACAAAATCTTGAAACAGTTCCGGCTGAAAGTGGTGAAAATAGTGCAGCAACTGGTCACTGAGGCAACCACAGAGATCCGTGCGGAGTTTGAGAAAAAGCACGACGTGTATCAGGCTCGACTAGACAGCTTTGAGGCGAGATTGATCACTCGAGAGTAGACCGCACCCGGTGGGGAGTCTAGTTCTTTGAGGAGTGAGTTGGAGAAGCTGAAAAAGGAGCTTGAAACACTCAAGATGCACGGGATGGTAGCCCCACCAGCACCATAGGCTATTTTGCCTAGTACGTTTAAGGTGCTGGATTTGCTTGATTCTGAGGAGGAGACGGAGGCGGCGGAACCTTTTGTTCGTAGTACTGGAAAGAGGGTCAGTGAGTCTTCTGAGGACCCGGAGGAGTTGGCCAGGAGATTAAAAAAGACTGAAAAGAAGGATTTGCAGCAGGCAATCTTTCAGTCATTGGTTGAGCCGCAGCGCCAACCTGGAGAGTCATCAACTCAGCCGTCGGATGTAGCGGGCCGGCCATGAGATATTCACGGCATTCAGGTACTTTCTTGCTCCCTTGTTCTTATATTTGAAGCACTGAGGCAGTGCTTGATTTTTTCGTTGGGGGTGGGACTTATTGATAGTAGGGTAGTGTAAATATGTGTTTAGGAACCCCCTCTGTTTTTCTTTGCCAGAATGTTTTTCCTGAGGGGTTTTATTTGTGTTGAAACTGGCATGTTTAGGATGTTACTTAGATTGATTAGAGTAATTTTGTTTTATTTGGTACTACTTGGTAACTAATGGCATGTATGGTGGTTTGTGGGAAATTTTGGACCTCCCCCTCGAAAATTTGAAAAATGCATACTTAGAATAGGATTGAGTAACATGATTGATTCTTTTATGACATGATCGTTGTTGGGGTATTGTGTGTGATAAATGACTACTTGGGAGGTCACATGTGTAAAAATAATTGTCCTTATGCCAATGTGTGTGTGAGCCGTTAGTATGACTCTGTTTATGCATGTATAATCTAGAACTTGCCCGGTTGGTCTTGTATGAAATCCGAAAGTTAGTTTGGGTGTGAGATGATCTTAGGCCTTCTTTGTGAAATAGTCACTTTGCCTAAACAAGCCTTACCAAAAGCTTAAATACCCCTAGTTTCCCTTTTTGAGCCTTTTGACCTTTTTCTTGGCTAGCCAATTATGAAACCTTACCCTTTTTACAATTAATTCATCTTCGCACCCGTTCCCTCCTTGATGCTACTAGTTAGAAGAGGCAAAATTCCTAAGTTGGGGGTGAATTAAAATGTGGAGTAGATGTTAAAAAAAACAAAAGTTGGGGGTGGTGGAGTTTGCTAGTGGAGACTCAATATGGTAGTTGCATGTATACATATATATTCAGGAAATTGGAACACAAAAAGAGTTGTAAGTCTAGGAATGAAACCACATCGAGGTTGAAAACTTTAAAAAAAATAAAAAAAAAATGGGGGGTTGGAAAGAAAAGAGGCGAATCATGGTGAAGAGATGTCGTAGTGTCAAGGAGGGTGAGTCACTAATATCCAAAAAGTACCCTACCCGTCCCTAAGCCTACATTACAAGCCAAAACAAGTCCTAATGTAATCACAACCGAACGAGCCTAGGATGAAAACATAGAAAATAAGGGCAAGCCTATGGTATTTGCATGTGTAAATATGAATTCTTTGTGAGTGTGAGTGTTTTTCTCTTCTTCTTCGTCTTCGTCCCATTCTTGTTGTATATATGTGTGGTGGGACATTCCTTGGTCTATGTGAGGGCATGAGGATGCAACTTGAGCAAAATAAAGTGACCGCCTAAAGTAACGTTTGTGCGCACAATAATATGCCCGATAATGTAATGTCATTCATTGAAGCTTCATTATTAGTCGTCATATTCTTGAGTTGTGCATATTGCTTTAAAGTAGAAAGTTGGGGTGGTCATTTAAAGGAAAACATGCATGCTGGTAGTTCCGAGTCAAAACCGATGTAGACATTTTTATTCTGTGAAATCTAGGTGTTAGATTGAGTCGTTGCGTGGTATGGCTTGCTTGAGGACAAGCAAATACTTTCAGTTGGGGGTGTTGATGTGGCGTGATTTTCACACCACAATCGATACTTTTCATCTATAAGTTTTACTTGTTGTTAAGCAAGTCGTTGTGATTTTACGTGTTTTTTTTGGTGTTTTTCAGGAAAAGGATCAGATTTGGCATGACAACAGTTAAAGATGCAAAATCAGGGCGTAAACTTGGTTTACGGTCCGTATTCCACAATACGGGCCGTATTCCAAGGTCGTATTAAAGATTCCAGAAGCAGAAAGTCAAGCTGAGGAAGATGGCAAAATACGAGCTGTGTTTACGGACCGTGTTTCAGTTTACGGCCCGTCTTCCAGCACGTGTTTAACCATTCAAGCACTGGCAGAAGAAAGGCTGAGTTGGCGAAGGTGAAAGACGATCATGCTGTTTATTGACCGTAAACCACTTTACGGTCCGTATTTCAGACAACAACTGAAAAGTTAACTTGGGCGTGAATCGTTTTACGGTCCGTAAAGTGATTTACGGACCGTATTTCATCATGACGGGACTCAAGTGAAAAATCTGTAACTTGTGTATTTTCCAAACCTTATAAATAGTCTTTGTAGGGTTTTTATTAGGGCATTCAGTATATTTTTACCTTTGTCTTAGAACATAAACTTCTCTTTGAAGTTTTGAAGATTCAAACATCAATTCAAGTATTCTCAATTCCTTTTACATTCCAAAGTAAGCACTTATGAATTCTTCAATTTATTTTTGCTTGTTCTTTACCATGAATAACTAAAATCCCTTACTAGGGTTGTGAACCCAATGATGGGTATTTTGTGATTGGGTTTGTGATTGTTATACAAATAATGGATTATTAGGGTTTAATTATTCTTCATTCTTCATTCATAATTAATGGTTGCAAACATTGATTAAAGCCATAAACCCTAAATTTATTTGGAAAAATAATTAGGGTTGGTAAGAATAATTAACAAGAACTCAAAGCTTTAAACCTTGTTTAATAAATTCACTTAGGAATAAGAGGAATTTACTTGGCATGATTAATCGTTCTTCATAATCACTTTCTTATATTTGGGAAAATCATAGAAAGATATAATCTTTATTTATTGGGAAATAGTAGAGATTCGCATAGAGATTAAGTGCATTCATATAATGATCCATTATAAGTATATCAAGATCAATACCCATGATCATATGCTCCATCTGGCGGGGACACAACCTTAGTTTCTTTTACCATAAATATTTACCAAAGCAATAATTTAGCAACTAGTTATAGAAAACCAGCTTTTACACAACTTATCGGATTAAGACATTAGATCTAAAACTTAGCATCTACAAGTTTAGTAAACTTTTCACACCCTATTCCCTGTGGGATTCGACCCCAACCTTGTTGGGTTACTATAATTGACAACGTCCGCATTATACCATTAATAGGTGTAATTTGAGCGTATCAGTGACTTTCATGGTTGTTGCATTTTGAACTTATGACATGAATTTTGAATGAAAAAGGATATTTGTGAACTTGAAAATGGATTGATTTGAAATTGACCCCTCCAAAATTTTATTGAGTATCTTAAGTTGTAATGAATTGACATGTATGGTTCTTTTTGTGACATCATAGATATTAGAGTGTGTATGAATTGAGTGTTCAAATCCTTATGCCATTGTGAGTGTGAGAACTTCTTGTGTTCATTGTTAGCATATGTGGATCCAGAACTTGCTTGGTAGGTCGTGCTATATTGCTTAGGATAGTTGGTTGTGAAGTGATCATAGGCTTTTCTTCTAAATAGTCACGTCAACCTTAAAAAGCCCAAAAACCGTTCTTTATGAATATCACTAGTTCCCACGTTGAGCCTTTGACTTTTTCTCTTGATTAGCCGTAACAAAAGTTTTCCCCACTTTATGAATTCATTCCATCTTTGCACCCGTTCGCTCCTTGACACTACTAGAGAAAAGAGGCAAATCGCCTAAGCTAGGGGTGGTATATGTGTGAAGTAAAGGCTAAGAGCCTAAAGCTGGGGGTGTGTGAGTTGCATAGTCGAGAACTGGATGTGATAGCGGATCAAATTTGAGAAAAGTTAAAAAAAATGTATATATATATATATATATATATATAGTTTTATAATAATAATAATATTGTCTCATAAAAAGATTGTAAATTCTAGTAAGAGTAAAATCACATCTTAGTCATGAGTTGAAGAATGAATAGAATGGGCATGAGAAGAAAGGTCAAAATCTGTAGTGTCGAGGAGGATGAGTCACTAATTCCCAAATGAGTATCCTACCCGTCCCCGAGCCTACATTACAACCCAAGAACAAGTCCTATAGTGATCACAACTGAACTATCCGAAAGTGTTAGGCATTGAAATTGAAGGCAAGCATATGGTATCTGCACTTGTAAATCATGAACTTCTTTGTGAGCACGAGTACTTTCTATTCTCATCCATCCGTGTCCCGATTCTTATTGTAAAATTGTGTGTGGGACATTCTCTAATTTAAGTAAGGGCATAATGGTGAATACTCGCACGTATAAATGCTTCTAATAATGTGATATCATCGATTGAAGCGTCCTGGTCAATTCTAATAAGTTTTTTTTTTTTTTGAAAGAACCCTGTTTGGGAATGAGGAAAGAGGGAGTTGATTTGAAAATGCACATGCCGGCAGCGATGAGCAAGCACCATTGTAGTCACTTTTACTTTATTTTTAGCATAGTTGTAGTTTTATTTTGTGGTTGTTTTGTCTGACTTGCTTGAGGACAAGCAAAGATCCTAAGTTGGGGGTGTTGATGTGCCGCGGATTTGTGGCAGATTCGACGCCTTTTTACTATGAATTTTGGTTGTTTTCAAGTAAGTTTGGTTCTTGTTAATATGTTTTGTTGTGTTTTAGGAAAACAATGGCCCAAAAGCAAAAAGCAAAGAACAAAGGAAAAATTGGCAAGAAATGAAGAATCGACGCTCCGTCGATCAGCCGACGGACCGTCCTTCGAAGCATCGGTAAGCTCGATTTTCCAGTGATGACAAAGTTGAAGACGACAAAGGACGGAGACATCGACGAAGCGTCGACCTGATCGACGCTTCGTCGTTTGTGTCGTCAATCAGGATCTGTCAACAAGAAGAGAGAAAGACGGAATACTCGACGGAGCGTCGAACTGGTCGACGGCACCGTCGAATGGAACACATTGCTGAAGATACAAAGGACGGAGGAATCAACGGATCGTCGAACGATCGACGGTCCATCGATCTTGCTATCGGGGGCAATTTTGTCAGTCGCTGCTGTGCGTTTTTTAGAGCCTGTTTAAAGAACATTTTAGGGTTTTTTTAGCAGCCAATTTTATTTTTTAACCACGTGAACAAAGTTCTATTGGTGGGTGAGCATTGAATACTCCCCTTTTGGAGCTTAGTGAAGACAACAAGATTCTATTTTTCATCATCTTTATCACACTTTGTAAGCTTTATGTCTCATTTATTGCTTACTACTTTTGAGACCATAATGTGTGAGTAGTTTCTTTAATCAAAGTTGTGGACCCAAATGATGGGTGCTATGTAATGGGTGTCTAACATTGTATATATATATATATATAATGGGTTGTGATGTGTTTTATTATTTCTCGCATTCATTGTTCATTAGTGGTTGCAAACACTTGCTCATGCACAAACCCTAGTTTATTTGGAAAGATGAACTAGGGTGTGATTTGAAATAATATAACAAGGACTCGGGGCGCTAACCCTCGTTTAATGAACTCGCTTAGGGATAAGATGAGTTCTACTTGGCATATTTAATCGATCTTATTTACAACTTTTCTGCATTTGGGAAAATCATGAAAAGAAATACTTTCTAACTATTGGAAAATATTAGAAAGTGCATTAGAGATTAAGTGCATACAAAACCCCGACCCATTAGAAATATATCATATTGACACCCATAGCATAACATCTAATCATCGCGGGGACACAACTTTGGTTCTCCCAATCCAAACAAATTCCAAATACTTCAAAATAGCGAATACAAACCAAATCTCTTTTCAAACTATTCGGAATAGGATTAAAGCCTTTAAAGACTAGTATCGCATACAATTAGTACCTTTTTCTCTCCATATTCCCTGTGGGATTCGACCCCAACCTTGTTTGGGTTACTATATTTGACAACGTCCGCTTTACGTCATTAATAGGTGTAATTTGAGCGTATCAACTTCCTAATGAATCTTGCACATAACCTGACTTTGTCTTTTACGGAGCATAAAATTATTGGGTACACCAAAGTTTTAGAGAAACAACAAAGATCAACTCTAATTTCCAAAACCAAAATTCTCAAGATAAACATATATATAAGATCACAAGTGAAATTTCATAAAGAAAATGATAATCGAAGGGGAAAAAAAGAGGAGATCTAAATAGGCTAAGAAAATTCCTAACTATTACCGTTTTGTGTGTTTCATATCCAAATTATTGAGTTTTTAACCTATTTATTAAACTATTGTCAACAATTCCAAGCTTCGATTTTAGTTTCTCATTGCTATATATCTCGCGTTTATGAATTTAGAAACAACCGATAATATCCTAAACTAAAACGATAAGTGAAAAAAAATTATAAATAAATAAAAAGCATCTAACAGCAAAAAAAAAATAAAAAAAAATGCAAGGTTAATAGCAAGATGCAATACCTGTTCCATCCATAAAAGTGACAACAACAATCTTCAATTAGGAATGCTTAAGTATTTAACACATCGAGTGATTATTATTAAATTGGAATATAAATGAGAGGAGAAAGCAATAAAAATAGTGTAGAAACGGATCCACCCAATTAAACACCACGTTTCACCCTTTAATTTTTTTTTATATACTAATGACAATAATAATATATAATTAAAGGTAACAGTTAACCTCTAACATTTATGTTAGAAACGATCAATGAAGAGGAAAAGGTGTACTGAAAAGGCGTACATTTGGCTTTTTATTTTAACGACCTGTTTGGTCGTTATGATGTTTTTCGACAATTCTTACCCTTGGTGGTTTTCTCCCCGACATTTATTAGGCATAGTTAAGTGGTGAGGAACGAATGCCGAGTCGCTAGATGCGCTTGGGAAGATTCTAGCTATGAGTTCCGGTCCGAAGTCCTTATACGTTAGTTTTTCAATTTATTTCGCACTTCCTTCGGAAATCCCACGTGATCAGGTAAGTTCGTAATGTGCCTTTTGAATGATGCTCTAATCGATTCAAGTCTGGGAGGTCCCGTATATGTCGCGGACGTTGGGAATTGGAGTATTAGATCCTCCAAAGTTCAGTGACCACAGTCTCACAGAGGCGAGACTGGTCGCGCAACGGTGCATGCGCTGCAGCGAGCAAAATTTCCGCCCCTGCGGAACTTGGTCCAGATCTTAAGCTCGTAGGTGTGAGCGGACTACCGCCGCTGCGTGTCGGCACCTACGTGAAGAAATGCGCAGAAGCGCAAATCGCTGAACAGACCTAGAAATAAATACCCACTTCGTCTTAGCTCGTCCCATTTGGACATTTTAGAGTGGCAAGCTTGACCTAGAGAAGCTTTGAGAGGTGGAGACCTAGACCCTAGCTACGGTAAGTCCTTAACACCCTCTGTTAATTTCATGATTCCTTGCTAGAGAGCTTAAATGGTAGTTTCTTTGTTAGAGAAGAAGAGACACGACTACACACTCTGTGAGGCCTAAATATCCCTTTCTTACATTAAACTAACCTTGTGGGTAGTTTTATAGATCGAGCCTTTGTTGGTTAAATGTGAGTATTTACGACTCATATGTACTTGTGAAATCCGTGTTGAACAGATCGGAACCCATTCGGAGATTTAGCGAAGAAACGAGAAAACTTCGGGATTCTAAGCTTCAACTCCAGGCATGTTGAGACTGTAAACCCTATTTGTGCGAATGATTGGTCTAAAATGAATCTAATAAGAGGGTCACGGGTTGTTTTAAGGGGGGGGTTTCGATACTTGTGAGGTGACGAGCACCTACATCGGGTACCGGTCATCCTATTAAGGGTATTTGCGTACTTTAAATTGTATAGTTGGTCTGAATACCACGTTTGAGCACTAGCTAATAGTTTAATACTATTCTTTGGGTATGTGATTAGGGTTTGATGCCCGTACTTTATGCCTCTTATTACAATTGCCTGTCTTACCATTGCCTGTCTTGTCCGTTGCATGCATATCACTCATATTTCCGCGTCGAAATGAAAGATAAGTAAAAAGGTGGAGCCTTGATGATATTGGGAATGTAATGGTGAAATTCATGTGTATTCATGTATATTGGTCCTAGATTTGATGCATGCATGATTCACATTTATTATGTACTTCATGCATATTTTTATAGATATGATTGTGAGTCCGAGGGGATTTTGTTCCAGAGAGTGATGATGTTGTGGTACGTTCTGTTGGCACTTGAGCCGGTTGGCTAAGAGACAGGTTATTGAGATATGATACGATTGAGGCTGTGATCGAGAAAATTATCGGAGCCGTGATATATTGGCCTCATGAGCCCCCCATGAGTCACGATTCGTTAATATTCGAACGTGTGTGTATCGGGAAGTGAAAACAAAGGCCTTGCATTGCATCGCATCACACTTGCATTGCACTCATTCCCTAATTTATGTTATTTGGTTGTGAATTACTAGTATTGACTTGTTGTGATTTGGCATCTATATGTGATGTGAGTTAATCGGTTAGGACAAGGTCATCCTACATGTGAGTTAACAGGAGTAAGTATGGAAATGCTTAATTGAATTGACCCTTCGAGTTGCCCGTAAAATGTGCCTAGTAAGTTGATGAAACCTTGGGATAGCATCTTGTGTAGGCTTATGTAATGGCAAACCTCATCATTGACTAGGCTAACTAAAGGAACAGGTTTGTATGTGCTAGGGTGTAATAGTAATAAGTAATTCTATATGGTAATTTGAAGTCTAGAAAAGGATAAGTAAGATGGTGTTGAATTGGATAATTGTAACATTTCCTTACTACATATCTCTTGTCTTATTTTTGGTTAAGTGAGGTGGTAAGTGATTGTCGGCCAGTTCTCGTCTCCATATCATTTAGGGACGGTCGACGATGCTGCTGAGTACCGTTGTTTTTGTACTCATGCTACACTTGTTGCATCTTTTTATTGTGCAGGTTTGATTGATGTTTGGGTTCGATGTTCGGATGGGATTGGAGTCTGCTCGAGAGCTTCGCGGTGAGCTAATGGTATCACGTGCGGCCCCCGGAATTCTCGTCATGATTTATTTATATTCTGTCTATCTTCTTCTCGGATAGTTTGTTCAATAGAGTTCTAGGAAATTTTGCAGTGCTCAAGTACACTTATGACCAGTTTTTGGGGTAATGTTTAGTTTCCTTTAAAATTCCGCAATCGTTGTATAAATTGTATCAAATTGTTTGTTTATTGAAGAGGTGACTATTGTATTATTTGATGTTCAAACGGATATAGTTGATTTCAAGGTTGGCTTGCCTATCGGTGGGAAAAGATAGGTGCCATCATGACCTTGCATTTTGTATCGTAACATTATTTTACACAACACCTAAGTAAATGAATTAGAAAAAGATAAAATTGAAAAGAATGAAGGAAAAAGCCAAAAAAAAAAAAAAAAAAAAAGAGAAAAAAGATAAAAATCTTTTTATGCCCAATGAGATATGCCACATCACCGCCTCCATTCCCAACTTTATAGATAGATATTGATTGTTTGTTAGGTGCTTCATTCTAGAATGGTCTAAAGCCATGTAGGGGTCGATAGATTCAACATAAATTTTACACTTAAGTTTAGAAGTTAAACTTAATGGGTTCAAATTTTACACTTTATTTATTAATTTGTTTATAATGGGTTCAAATATGATACTCATTAAAATTTTAATAGATTTTTACATATATATTTATATTTCGCGTCAAAAGTTTAGAGGTTCAGATAAATTCATAGCCTATCCTTTGGTTACAAAGCATGGATCAGAGATCGTGAAATAGATATACTCCCCATTTTCTTATTTTCAACAAAATACACCTGATTACATATTTGGGATATATTTTTGTTCTTTACGCAAAGTTAAATTGTTATAATTTCTTTACGTTTGGAACTCTTGTTCTTGTTCATTTTCTACACGATTCACTTTAACAAAGATGTAACTTTAACCTAACGAGTATTCCAATCAGCTCTCGTAAGTTTGTTTGATGTTTCGTATTTCTTAGCTGTAAGTGTCGCATTTATCTCCTATGAAACTAGATCTTTGCTTCAAGTTTTCAAATTTTCCAAATAGCAAATTAAAGACAAAGAAAACATGGTTTATGTAGCTTCACGTAAATCGCCCGCTTCTCTATAAATTTTAAGTTTCATGACAAATCTAATTCAATTATTGATTTGAAACTTCGAGAATTTGTATAACTGATCTTAATTACTTTAGAATAGAAGTAGCCTTGATTGTTTGACATGGAATATAATCCAATTAACAAGCCGTGTGGCGAAAGAGCCAAGGCAAATTATGATCATTGTTTTGTTTAACTACTTCTATTTTTGGTTCAAGTAACTATTGCCATTTGTATATTTATATTGAAATAATTCCTGGATACGTGTGTTGCACGTGTGTCTTAAAATTTGTTGGTACATGATTTAAGTTGAATAACCACAACATATTATTAAAACATTTGCTTGAGTAACAAAAATAAAAATTAAAGAGTAAAGTATAACTATTTTGAAATGATGTATATGATAATTGCCTATCCACAAATTATTTAACACTAACTAATAATTTGAATAAAAGACTATTTCTCTCTGCCAGCAATCAACAGGTTAAATTGTAATGTATAAGAATATAAAATTCTATATTACCTTCGAAGAAATTGAATAACTAATGCTCGAATATGAGAATTTTCATTGTCATTTAGAAGCAAATATAATTGCCTGAAAGACCAACATGTGATATTAATCATGATTACATAAAAGTTAATTAATCAAATTTTAAGAAAATATAAAAAGAAAGCCAAAAGGCAAGCACGTAAAAGAATACCCACCCTCATTGCCCCTCGTCATTTCTTTCCACCTAACGAATTGTATTACCCAATACGTGATGGAAAACTTTATACAATCCATACAGGATCGCAAGTAAATCATTAGACAGCAATATAAATCTGAAAGAATAGTAAGGGCACTTACCTTTGATCCATTAGAAGAATCAATTGAAGAAAGTCATGATCTTCTAAGTCTTGTTACTTTTTTTATGACACTTCTCTTAATGTGACAGATAGAAAAAAAATTAGTAACAAACTTAGGGACCACAACCAATACCTCGGAAGAGACGTAACTCTTCAAATGCAACCTTTTAGAAGAGCTATAACTCTCCAGTTATGAACCCATCAATTGTAATTAAAAGTTAACTAGGTTTCTACGCATATAAAATTCATACCTTATAACATAAGATTTATATATAGCCCATAAAAATAACACTTTATTAGATCAGAAAATGGGTGTCTTTAATTGATAGCATATCTATATGTACAATTATATTAAATATGTGAGTCCACTAAATAGATAATTTCTAACATTACCCACATAATTTGTGATGGAGAAGTTATATACTAATCAACCTCTGTACTTTTTAAAAATTCGCATAACACATTACTAATAATTTAATTTTAATTTTAGAATATGGATCAAAAGAAATAGGGTAATAACGATGACTCAAATAAGAGAAAATAAAAAAAAATACAAATAATATATTTATCGAATCATGAATGTACAAGATTTTAATCGTCTCTTGAACTAATTTCTGGAAGGAAAAATAATTCTGTCTTCATCCCATTGTGCAACAAACTTTTGCTTTTTGAAGGGTTTGATGTAACACCTAACAGAAGAAATATAGTGTTTGACAAACTATGAATGTGCATTTCAAAGGCTCCTTTAAAGATAAAAAGAAAACGTACTTACATAATAAAATAGACCATATGCTTCAGATTTCGCCATTAAAAAGATGGGAACAAAATTGCTGAATTAAAAAAAAATGAAGTATGAATTGTTGAAGAAAATAATACAAACAGAAAACTTAAAAAGAGCGAATATAATTTATCTTTTATTGCTCCATTAGTTCACATTCTAGAAGGTTTTTGCAAACAATCTGCAACAGATGTTAAACGTTTATTATGATGTTGCTTTCATAAGGTATATAAGTTAAATCTACTGCTTATAGTAAATCATAAGAAACAAAGACAAAAGGCTCATTCATCGAAATAGACTTCAAGGACAATGAGGAAAACTAAAAATGGTTTAGAATGAAAATCTGGTGAATGATACTCCTAGAAATACTTTCAGACGTAACACAAAGAAGGATAAAATGGAGATTGAATTGGGATCTTACTCGGTATTAGCCTATTTATAAAAAATATATGTGTTCAAATTAAGAAATAGAATTACGCGTACCTGATGGGAAGTGTTGAGAAGTTGAATAAATGAAAGCATCTACACTTAAATGAACTTACTAAACATGTTAGATGATGTGGTCAAGAGAAACGTTGTTACACAGATTTTGATCCGAGGTGTACAACCTTAACACTACGTATACGCAAAAGCAGCGAGAAAATTTGGCTGAGAGACCCATTCAAGTCCTCAATTAACAAAATGGCCTTCTATTATTTATTCAATTTAAAATATATCAAAATAAATGAGAAAAGGCACTTAATGAATAATTGGACTATAATTAAAATATTAGATAAGCTAGGGACCTATTTGTAAATAAATTAAATATATAAACCTAATATTTTGCTCCAACAATTCAAATCTGCTATGCCTCTCTCCATTTGCAACGCACATCCCTAATATTTCCTCCAACAATCCTAATATTTTTCTCCAACAATTCAAATCTGCTATGCCTCTCTCCAGTTGCAACACACATCCCTAATATTTCCTCCAACAATTCAAATCTGCTATGCCTCTCTCCATTGCAACAGCACATTAAAAAAAAATTACTATGTCCATTGAAGGCAATTCTCTCTTTCTCCTCCCTTCTTGCTAAAGACAGATTGCTTATTCAATTTACTCATCTTTTGAACTCTCTTTTTGAGTATTCTTCTTGAATTTCTAAATTGTAAGTTTTCTACTCTCCCTTAACTCTAGCATCAATCTTATTTTGTAAAGAAAAACATTGTAGTAATAGATATGCAATTAAAGTTTATATGAAGTTATAGTTAAAGTAATTGCTTTTTCTTTGCGGGTGTTGTTTCTTGATCATAACTTTTACTTGTTCTTTGAAGAATTCATGGTGCGAGTCGATCCTAAAAATGTTGGCCGTGAGCTAGAGGAGAATCAGGCGCACCTTCATTTTTTAGCTTTTCAACTTAAATTTCTCATATCAGTGAGAAAGGAATCACAACTTTTATAAATTAAGTGACAGATAATAAATCGATCCGACCAAGTAAAAATCTGTCACAATTTACGTGACCAATTATTAATTGGTCTACTCAATCAACCATCGATCTGCTTTATAAAATCATCCAAAAGGCTAAAATATTTTGTTTACCAAATCAGGCGATTGATAGTACATTAATCTGAACAATCTAAAAATCAGGATGATTTTCTAAATATATAATAGACCGACTAATAGTTGGTCGGATCGATTTACAATCAGTCCTTTAAAATATTGACACCAATCTTTAGTTTTCCTTATTTGTCTAATTGATATTACATTTGTTACAATATCTTCAGGAACATGATATATCTAGCGAGGGGGATGAGTCTTTTAAAACCGTTAGTGATGGAGATAATGCTTCTAAAACAGTTAGTGATGGGAATGAGTCTTCTGAGACATCTAGTAATGGGGATGAATCTGCTGAAGAGAATGATATATTATTGATACCAGAACGTGAAACCTCAGTAGACCTCTCCCAATATAGTTTGCGTAAGGAATTGGAGGACGAGGATCACTTTGATGGACTTGTGAGCATTTTATCAAGGTGGGATGTTGTTAAAATTATACAATATTACTTGGAGAAGGAAAAAGTGTACAACCAATTTATGAATAGTTGTTTTGGCTGCTTATCAAAAAAAGTGAACCTAGAGAATTGGAACAAAATTTTTTGTGGCCAAATCGTACACTATCTTCTACAACGACGTGTTGTAAGCTTAAAGAAAAAGGAGGTTTGGTTCATAATTGATGGTAAGCCAATTCGATTTGGTATGAAGGAGTTTGCTATGATTACCGGACTGAATTGTGGAAAAGTTTCCACTAGTAAGGCTTTATATGATGAAGGGAAGGCAAAAGATTTTTTAGATCTAGTGTTGAACAAAAAGAGTAGTCTAACGGGAAATGATTTAAAGGAAATATTAAAGAGTGACAGAGTTGATGCGCAAACAAAGTTGAAGATCGCTATGGTGTGGTTTGTTGAGTCTTTTTTATGGGCTGCTGATCAAAAGCGAACTGTTGATATAAAGAATATGAAAATGGTGACAAACTTGGATTACTTTAATGCATATCCTTGGGGTGGGCGTTCTTTTGAGATGACAGTTGAGTTCCTTCTAAATGTTAACTTAAAGAAACAGTCTGCAGAATGGAAGGAAAATAATTCCACATCTAAAGGTTATAGCTTTCAAGGATTCCCTTGGGCTTTTATGGTAAGCTTAAATAATTTTATGGTGAGATAGATATTGAATTGGTCATGACAGATTATGTATCGATCTGAAATTTAATAGGTCATGACAAGTTATGTATCGATCTGAAATTTATATACTAATATTATTTAGTACTTTTTTTGTTTTCAATATAGGTGTGGGCTTTCGAAGCAATTCCTATACTAGGAGAGGCTTTTGGACAGCCATTGATAGAATCTCCCTTGCCACTTCCAAGATTGCTCCGATGGTACGATAAAAAGAAGACACCCCTAGATTATAAAACAGTGTTATTGACAATGCAAAATAAAGAGGTGAATATTTAAGTTTGTTTGGTGCAATATTTCATTTTAGAAGTTTTTATTATTGTAGTTTTATTTAACAATTTATTTTCTTATAGGTTGTGGTGCATCCTACTTTGGTTCCTACTAATGTTGAGTCAAAAAAATCATATTTGATTAATTGGGAGGATTTGAAAGATGGGGTGGATGAGAATATAGATCGGTTGACAAAAGTAGTTAGTGGTGTGACACGATTAGTTAACTCTTCTCTCGAAAGGCATGAGATTCCGGTAGCTATGGATCACGACGGACGTGAAACTGATATTAGAAGACAACCATCAAAGGGAGTTACTGAAAATATTAATTTGAGTGATTCACCAGACAAACTTTCTCAACTTATTGAATTATGTGCAAATATGTTTAATGAGATGAAGGATATGAACAAGAAGTTGAATGAAAGAATGGATGGTCTCGATGCTAAAGTAGACCACTTGAGTGGTATAGTGGGTGGTTTGCATGTCCAGGTAGAAAAATTAAGCAAAAAAACGTATGATGATGAAAATTTTCAGGTGGGTGATGAACAACTAGATATGTTAGAAAAGAAGGTAATTGGTGAGCTTGAAGAGGAAGGAAGCAACATGGTTGACAAAGATGAAGCTACCAAATTTGCGGGAGTATGTACTACAAGGGCGAAACGAACAAGGAAAACTAACCCAAAATATGATTCCCCTTTTGCAACAGATCTCAGACAAAAGAAAATTCGGGAGGCTTCGAAGAATATGAAGACTTATAAAAGGAGAAAGATCGGCGGTGATAGTTAGTAATTCTGTTAGGATGTTTTTTGGATCTGTCGGACAGAGTATGGATCAATCTGTTTAATTAAAATTTGTCTTGGATTGTATTTAAGTTTAAAAAGTTAGCGTATTTATATTATGCCACTTTTGTTCTCACTGATGGAAATATTCGACTTATTTTAATTTCATTAATAATTTTGTAGTGTAGATTTTCTATCATCATTTATTTCATTTATAGTCATTGACAAATTTATGAACTGCCCGACAGATACATGATCTGTCTGTTAGATGTGATATCGGATATTTGTTTTCTTACTTGTACGTCCAAGTTGCGCTTTAGTTTGTAATATTGTTCCTTTCTTTTTCACAAAAAAAAAAGAGAATGTAACATCAAATTTTCTCTTGTATAAATGCTGATAAATTGAGCATCTGTCTGACAGATACATGATCTGTTTGTTACAGCAGATGCTTTGGTCCGCCAGATGTGGTATCAATCGCTCTTTATCGTCTTATTCCTTATTAGTTTTATGTTGATATTTCGCATTGACTTGAGAGTTGATGAATAAGGAGTAAAACTAATGAAAAATTCAAAAAATACTTAGCATGATCGTTCGAGTTGAAATAGTAAGAGGATTTACAAGAAGACTGACTATTTGTTTTTGTGAAGGCACCATCTGGTGCATATAGAGTTCGGATATTTGTTTTCTTACTTGTACGTCCAAGTTGCGCTTTAGTTTGTAATATTGTTCCTTTCTTTTTCACAAAAAAAAGAGAATGTAACATCAAATTTTCTCTCATATAAATGCTGATAAATTGAGCATCTGTCCGACAGATACATGATCTGTCTGTTACAGCAAATGCTTTGGTCCGCCAGATATGGTATCGATCGCTCTTTATCGTCTTATTCCTTATTAGTTTTATGTTGATATTTTGTATTGACTTGAGAGTTGATGAATAAGGAGTAAAACTAATGAAAAATTCAAATAATACTTAGCATGATCGTTCGAGTTGAAACAATAAGAGGGTTTTCAAGAAGACTGACTATTTGTTTTTGTGAAGGCACCATCTGGTGCATATAGAGTTCGGATATTTGTTTTCTTACTTGTACGTCCAAGTTGCGCTTTAGTTTGTAATATTGTTCCTTTCTTTTTCACAAAAAAAAAAAGAGAATGTAACATCAAATTTTCTCTCGTATAAATGCTGATAAATTGAGCATCTATCCGACAGATACATGATCTGTCTGTTACAGCAGATGCTTTGGTCCGCCAGATGTGGTATCGATCGCTCTTTATCGTCTTATTCCTTATTAGTTTTATGTTGATATTTCGTATTGACTTGAGAGTTGATGAATAAGGAGTAAAACTAATGAAAAATTCAAATAATACTTAGCATGATCGTTCGAGTTGAAACAATAAGAGGGTTTTCAAGAAGACTGACTATTTGTTTTTGTGAAGGCACCATCTGGTGCATATAGAGTTCGGATATTTGTTTTCTTACTTGTACGTCCAAGTTGCGCTTTAGTTTGTAATATTGTTCCTTTCTTTTTCACAAAAAAAAAAGAGAATGTAACATCAAATTTTCTCTCGTATAAATGCTGATAAATTGAGCATCTATCCGACAGATACATGATCTGTCTGTTACAGCAGATGCTTTGGTCCGCCAGATGTGGTATCGATCGCTCTTTATCGTCTTATTCCTTATTAGTTTTATGTTGATATTTCGTATTGACTTGAGAGTTGATGAATAAGGAGTAAAACTAATGAAAAATTCAAATAATACTTAGCATGATCGTTCGAGTTGAAATAGTAAGAGGATTTACAAGAAGACTGACTATTTGTTTTTGTGAAGGCACCATCTGGTGCATATAGAGTTCGGATATTTGTTTTCTTACTTGTACGTCCAAGTTGCGCTTTAGTTTGTAATATTGTTCCTTTCTTTTTCACAAAAAAAAGAGAATGTAACATCAAATTTTCTCTCATATAAATGCTGATAAATTGAGCATCTGTCCGACAGATACATGATCTGTCTGTTACAGCAAATGCTTTGGTCCGCCAGATGTGGTATCGATCGCTCTTTATCGTCTTATTCCTTATTAGTTTTATGTTGATATTTCGTATTGACTTGAGAGTTGATGAATAAGGAGTAAAACTAATGAAAAATTCAAAAAATACTTAGCATGATCGTTCGAGTTGAAACAATAAGAGGATTTACAAGAAGGCTGACTATTTGTTTTTGTGAAGGCACCATCTGGTGCATATAGAGTTCGGATATTTGTTTTCTTACTTGTACGTCCAAGTAGCGCTTTAGTTTATAATATTGTTCCTTTCTTTTTCACAAAAAAAAAAGAGAATGTAACATCAAATTTTCTCTCGTATAAATGCTGATAAATTGAACATCTGTCCGACAGATACATGATCTGTCTGTTACAGCAGATGCTTTGGTTCGCCAGATGTGGTATCGATCGCTCTTTATCGTCTTATTCCTTATTAGTTTTATGTTGATATTTCGTATTGACTTGAGAGTTGATGAATAAGGAGTAAAACTAATGAAAAATTCAAAAAAATTCTTAGCATGATCGTTCGAGTATGTTCACTAACAAATTGTTGATTTATCCGACAGATACATGATCTGTGCGAGTTAAAACAATAAGGAATAAGAGAATTTAACACTTGTAGTCTTAAATTACAATAAGAGAATTTAACACTTGTAGTCTTAAATTACAATAAGAAAATTTAACACTAACTGCATATTTAGAGTTCAAGTACGTTTATCGGGACAAGTAGTCTTCTTATGGCCGACTTGCTTGCAGAGAGAACATTTGTTTCGCTTTTTAACACCTTCACCAATTGTTGGGATCCTTTTCTTACGTTTCCGGCCTTTCACACGCTTCACAATGGGTGGATTAGTTATATTTTCTATGGCCCATTCCCATTGCTCTTCTGGAGGAACGGGGTTTATAATCTCTGAATAAGCCAACCGATGGAATTCTGCCGAATAATATGGTGAACATAGATTGTAAACTCTCTCACCATAGTCTAGTAATCGCTGAGCTCTGAGTGATGCCAATGCATGGGCACAAGGCAATTGCTGAAGATCCCACACTTTATAGGAGCATGTTTTGCCGTTGATGTTAACTCTTGCGTCCTGACCATACCCTTGAACAATAAACTCATTCACGTGAAGTTGTTGTACAGATAATTTATCTGCTATTTCACGTCTTGTTTCTCGCACTAAAGTATTTGTCGTCGGAGCTAAATAGTTACTCGTGCACAACGTTAGACCACGTCGCTCATGGAACCATCGACATAACATCCTTTGAATTGCATTAAATAAAGCAATGATGGGAAATTCTCTTTCAATTACAAGTCTGGCATTCACAGACTCTGCAATATTGGATGTCATGACATCATACCTTCTTCCTGGAAAATGAACTCTACTCCACCGTTCGAAACCAACATCATTCTTGAGGTATTCAACAACATTACCATAACCTTTGTGTCGAATTTCTTCTAAATACTCATTGAACTCTTCGACTCGATACGCATTCGATGCGTCATAGTATAGACCAAGGATTGAAGAACCAGCATGGAAGTTTGTACGAATATTTTCCCCAAGGTGCCTGGTACATCGTAAACTGTAGCAATTGCTTTCTTTATGCTCGTATTTCTGTCTGATATGATGGATAACTCATTTGTATTTGACACTACATTGAGTAATTGACGAAAAAACCAAGTCCAAGAAAGATCATTCTCTGAGTTAACCACAGCCCAAGCTATAGGATATATTTGATTTTCACTATCCTGTCCACTTGCAATTAGCATTACACCACCAAATTGGCCCGTTAAAAAAGTCCCATCCACAGCGAGGACATTTCTTATGTTCTTAAATCCTCTTATGCATGGCCCATAGGCAACAAAAAAATATAAAAATCTGCCATCTTGAACCTCCAAAGCCGTAAAGCTATCTTCATTTGCTTTTTCAATCTCGTACCGATATGCTTCCAGTGCCGCGTATCCGTGTTCCGGTGTTCCCCATATCATATTTTGTGCAAGTTGCTTGGTCTTCCAGCATGTCCAGTAACTAACATCACATCCCAACTCTATACTCACAATGTTCACTATTTCCTTCGGTATAGGACATTTTCCTTCTCTAAACCTCTCTTTGATAAATTCTGCAATAACACTAGCAGAAGCATGCCTATTTAACAACACCAACCCTCCACTTGCAGCTTTTTTCAACACATGCAACACTTACCAATGATTTGTTAGACTTCTTTGTAGCAAACTCGAAACCCTTTCTGATTGCGACAAGTTTCAGTTTGTTCACTACGACTTCTTCGTTCAGAAATCTATATCCTTTATGAAAACCCGAGCCATCAGAAAAAATATAGCTATGATGTGTTCCAATCATTGCTGTTATATCCCGCATTTTTGGTGCAATCGGATAATTTAAGACAATCGCGGGAAGACAACAAGCAAGGCCTTATTCTTGTTTCGTTTGGCATATGAGTTGCTTACGAAGAATTTAGAAGCGGAATTATTAAGAAAGTCTAAGGGTAAAATGGTAATTTCACAAGTGTTCAAGAAAAATTCTTGGAAAATTCCAAGATTGGCCGTGTGGCATGTGTGGCATATGTCCACATTTCTATTAATTAGTGGGGGCTAATTACAAATTATAAGGACATGTGGACCAAATCTTACAAAGGAAGACACCTAGTCTTCTTTATTTATTTTTAAGAAAATCCAAGAAAATGGAAGAATTTTCTAGAGAAGGAAAGAAAGGGATCATGTGGCCATATTTTTATTTTGAGGGACCTATTTATAAATATGGAAAATTGGTGGAAGACTTGTATATATATATGTAGGAAGTCATCTTAATATTCATTATTTCCCTAAAGATTTCAAGAAAGCAAGAAACAAAAGGAGAAGGAGAAAAAAAACCCAAGCCATTCAGCCATAGAGAAAGACCAACAAAACCTTGGATAAATTTTCTTAAAAATTATTTTCTTCTACCTAAGCAATCCATTGAAGGGTGATTAGCAAGGTGAAGTGGTTTTGGAGCAAGAAAAACTTATATTCTTTCAAGCTACAAAAATATAGCTAAGTGAAGGGTTGAAGGAAAAAGGTAAGAATTCATCATTCTTTATATGTTTTGGATGTTTGTATATAATGTGGTATGTGAAAATGGAAGGAATTTATGAAAATACGGATGATTGATTGTAACCTTGCAAAAGTAGTAGTTGGCCGTGAGTTGTATATGGTATATGTGGTCGTGTATATTGATGAATTATGAAGGAATGGTGAGCAAGTTTTATTTAGTATTTTGGTTGTTGTGTTATGGATTTTATGTCGCATATAGAAGTTTAATGAGTTTAGTGAAGTGTAGTGGTTGGAGGCTTGTTGCGTAAGTTATGTAAATGGAATATAATGTTCTTGCATAAATGGAATATAATGTTGATAATATGATGTTGTTAATGTATAAATTATTAAGTTGTTATGGTTTTCATTAAGGTTGGAAGGTCTTGAAGGAAGTAATATGTTGATGAAATTGTTAGAATGTACTTTAGGTTGGTTATTGAAATTGTTAGTATGATTGCTGATGTTGTTGTGGATAGTTTGGCCGGGTCGCATTCCCGGATTGTTGTTGATGAAATTGGCCAAGTTGGATTTTTGGGATTGGTGTATTTACAGGGGAAGTGCTGCCGAAATTTCGGTAGACAAGTGTTACTTTGAGATTTTACTTCTAGACGCTTAAATTAACAGTTGGTAAATGTGACCAAATTGTAGATTTTGGCGAATTTGGAACTTGAGTTTGGAGAAGTGTAAGAAGCGGAAAAGGTATGTAAGGCCTTACCCTTCCTTCTTTGGCATGTCTTAGACATAATAGGTTTGAATACGAACCTCGGGGGTGATCCTAACCCTAGAAATCCGAGATTGAAATTAACCCTTTTTCATTCAATAGAATTAATTAAGTTTTTCATATCTTATTGAATAATTGCTTCTAGCATCTATAACGTGTCAATGAAATTGGTTTACACTAAAACCTTCATAAGTATTATAATTCTTCTAATGAGAATATTCCTATGATGATTATGACGGATATGGTTTCATAGTAGAAAATCTCGAGTTATGGACTCAACATGAATATGAGAATAAAGAGTTAGTTTCCAATCCTCAATCTTATTTCCTTGAACATGACTCTACTTTCTAAAGGCTTCAAGAACATGGGTTGACATCTTATAAGGTTCGTGATCTTATTACATGTTTTCTCTTAATACCATCTTTCATTCATGGTCTCGCCTTATAGTACTAGTTCATTCAAGGTGAGACAAAGCGGCCTAAGTTATTTCATAAGACGATCGGAGGCTATCGACCTTACGTCACTCCGATAGAGTTGCAGCTTTCACTTGGGCTCTCATGCATGCTTTGTATTTATGTATGAGTTGTTTTATGACACCGTGCCGTCCAATGGACGGCCGGGCAGACACACCACTGCAGTGGGCAGATTATACCCCGGACGCGGGAGGCCTGGACGCGGGCTCATCACACCGTACCTACATGGTCGGGCAGTTTACTTACAGATATTTATGTGTTTTTTTAAGAAGGCTAGCATGCATGGTATCCGCCCCAAGGGGCACTCAGATGACAGATTACTCCTTTATCCCATGGTCTGCTCAGAAGCATTACACCGTACCTATATGGTCGGGCAGTAATCCACCGTACCTATATGGTCGGGCAGTAGTCCACCGCACCTATATGGTCGGGCAGTTATACACCGTACCTGCACGGTCGGGCAGTTTACTTGCAGTATCTACAGATAGTACGCCAGAAGGTAAAGTTAACTTGCATAATAGCTATCATGGTAGACAAACAGAGATACAGGTTATATTACTCTCCTACGCTGTGTTTTATGTTCTCTATTATGACTTCGTGATATTACTTATGCCTTACATACTCGGTACACTTCTCGTACTGACGTCCCTTCTTGCGGACGCTGCGTTTCATGCCGCGCAGGTCAGCAGGTAGACGGACCAGATTCCTAGGAGTTCTATCAGCAGTGTTAGCAGCGCTCCAGTTGTCCCGGAGCCTCAGTTCCTTGGTACTATTTTTGTGTATATATTCGGGCATGGCAGTACTCGGCCCTTCCTGTGTACTATGTTTAGAGGCTCGTAGACAGACATGTACAATTAGATGTTTTGTACTTTTGAGGGTCCTCGTCGATGTATAATGTGCTAGTAAAGTTTGTTCGCCTATGTTTACAACTATGCTACTAATGTTAATGTTAAGTAACAAAAAAGAATATGGTATAGGTCATACGACCCACTTAGTAATAAGGATATGATACGAGATAAGGGGTGCTCGGTACAAGTATCGGGTACTCGTCACGGCCCCTAGTTGGGTCGTGACAATTGCATCCTCTAATTGTTGAGGCAACTGAACATCATCATCTTCGTTATCCAGTGGAACCTCTTTCTCAACTTGGCAAGGGAGAACGTCTTCTATTATATGCTTATTAGCTTCCATAAATTTCTTAACTTGGCAAGGGAGAACATCTTCTATTATACCCTCATTAGTTTCCATAAATTTCTCCACTTCACAAGGGAGAACATCTTCTATTACACGCTCATTAGTTTCAATAAAAGTATTTGTCTCTCCTCCCCCATGAAAATCATCATTGTGCGTGCAGACATTTTCATTCTCAAATTGCTGGTTGTTCAAACCACAGCCGTTTTCCAAAAAAATTTCAATCAAGGAAACCCGTAACATTGGCCTTCCACCTTCACCATTTATATCATTCAAATAAATTTGGACATCTTCATCATTCTTTAGTTCAACTGACGGTGCTTTGTCCCTCGAAAAAGCACCTGCATTAGTCATATACTTGACACAAACAGGATCATGTCCGCAACTCAATTCACCTCTTCTAATGATAGTTTCCATGAATTTATCAAAGGTAACATCACTGCTCACAAGCATTGTTCGAACTGTATCATTTTGAGAATTCCATCTCCACGATTTCTTGTCACCTACCCACTTTCCAAAATAATCAACAAGTAAGACAACTCCTGTCATGATTTTGTACCTACCTACAATAAATAATGTAACGTTATTAGAAACTAGTAAAATGAAACATTATTGCAAACATGGAAATAAAAAATAAAAAAATCTATAATGAATCTGTCGGACTAATTACTATGATCGATCAGCTATTAAATAACATAGAGGACTGATATATAATCGGTCAGATCGATGGTAAATCGGTCCATTGCAGACCAGATTCCATCTGCATAATAACTCTACAAATATATAAAATTCATTTGTGTACCTTCAAACTGAGGTCTTGATACAATGTTTTAACAAAAGCCCAGGCTAATGCTATTCCAAAACAGTCTTTAATCGGGTTTAAATTGAGCTTGACTATTTCTTTAAAACTTTAACACCATCTTTCTCCAAATATAGCTTGTTGAAACCAACTTCACCAAAAAGAGAAGAGTTTTAGGACCTCAATAACACACAATCATATGCATAGAGGGTAGATTGAGAGTGGAAGAAGAACAATAGAAGAAAAAAGAAAAAAAGACATTGAAAGAGATTTTGGAGGGTTTTTCTTATTTTTGTTTTTTCTTGTTGATTTTGGACCAATTTGTAGTTCATAAAAGATGGGTACTAATCTGACATAATAATTAAATTCTAAATCACGACTAAATTAGAGTTTTTTTTACCTAATTTAAAAAGTGGGTCATTTCACTACGAAAAAAAACTTGAAACTCTTTTAATTAGATAGAAGACTTAAATGGGCCTTTTAACCAAGAGTCCCAAAAGCAGCTGACAACCTGGACTCTACTGTTGCACATTACTTTCCTCTTAATTAATAGTTACCAACCTTTCTTCCCCTATATATACCCTCTTTAGAACAAACATTCTACCAGGCTTGAAGTTTATTCACATGAAATTAATCCTTCTTTGAATGATGAAGCTAAGTTTTGCAACCCTGCTTCTGGTGATACTTGTTCTTACTTCTTTCTTCATTCCACCCACTATTGCTGATTCAGGTATGTGACTATTTCTTGATCATCTACTAACAATCTTTTGCTAATATTCCCTCTCTGATCCTCTTGATCTGTCACTTTTAACCAAAATGTTTTGTTCCAAAATATCCTTTATTTTAGAAAATCAAGTAACACATTAAAATTAATTTTTACCTTACTATTCCCTTACTGGTAAAGTTGTTTTTATGTGATCAAGAGGTCACGGGTTTGAGCCGCGGAAACAGTCTCTTGCATAAATACAGAATAAGGCTGCGTACAATAGATCCTTGTGGTCTGGCCCTTCTGTGGACTATGCACATAGCGGAGACTTAATGCACTGAGCTACCTATTTTGTTGCAAGACAACATATAATTAATATGTTTAAGGAAGAGATAATGATAATTTAGCCAAGAAACTCCTTATTTTCAATGTTATCAAATTATTTTCTTGTATGTGTAAACATCTTAAATAAAGGACCACAGTGATTACCAAGATGTTTGGTTTAAATAAGTTTGATGGTTTTCTAATTAATGAGATGAGATTGTTGTGTTTTTGGAAGGTTTTTGTAATTCAAAGTGCAACATTAGGTGTTCAAAGGCAGGACGACAAGACAGATGCTTGAAGTATTGTGGGATATGCTGTACCGAGTGCCATTGCGTTCCTTCTGGAACTTATGGGAACAAAGACGAGTGCCCTTGCTACAGAGACAAGAAGAACTCTAAAGGGGGCCCTAAATGCCCTTGAATTTACTTAATTCCCCCAATTGTTGTTTCATCAAAAATTAAATGACGAACACAAAGATAGAGGCACAAACCTTTATTAAATCCTTCATGTGGCATGTTTGTCAAGAATTAAGGATTATTAACAAAAATAAAATACACAAGTGAAAAAATGGGGTTCTTTTGTATATTTTACTTTATGTTAATTTTATGTTGTAGCTGAATCCATCGATAGCGTTTAGTTCACATAACATTGTGACGTTTGCCACTAAAAAGCACTCGTTTGGTGAATGTGTGCGCGCGTGTGCTGGGATCACACAGTTCAACAGAAATAATAAGTGGCTTATTTAAATATGAATGAGTTACGACCTAAGGTTTATGGCAGGTAGGATAATAGCCTGAACAGGGGCATCTGTTCTTTAAACAAAAAAGAGTTTTAAGTCATTACCTCATTAATTTAATTTAATTTAATATGTTATAACATATTTCTTAGTAGTATTAAATATAGGTCATCAAAAAATATCTATTAAATGACAAGTGGGGATTGCTCAGTTGGTAAAACACATCCACCCACGATCGGTAGGTTCAGGATTCTAGTCATGCTGGAGGGAAAGCATGGAAACACTATAGATTCTCCTAAATGGAGGATTAAAAAATATCTATTAAATAAATTATTGATAATTATCTTTTAAATCACATCATTGTATAAATATTTCTTAGCTTCTTCACGTACGCCTCCAAATTTTGAAGATAACTAATGGTCCAATTCATTGGGTTGAGCTCTAGTTATGAACTATTTGCCAACTCATCTTTACTTTAACTTTGAGTCAATTGGAAATATGACAACTGTAAAGCTCATAATTGAAATTCTATAACATAGATGAGCACGCAACTATTTCTCAGTCAAGTTGGATTATGTTTTCTGTGTTGCAAGCTTGAGTTTTGAACTTTGACATGGGAAAAATGAATAAAGAAATATTACTTAATCTATGCAGGGGGAAGCACATTTTTTACATCTCGGAAATTTCAGAATTTTTGCAATGTGAGTAGACTAACGTGACTTGAGATAAACATGAAGTTCTTATGAGATTAAGGAGAGCATTCGATATCTTTAGGTGCGTACCATAAGATTTTGAAGTTATATGAATCGATGGAACTAGGTTTGTCAAAGGAAGTGAAATGCAAGACGTGCTTGGAAAGGTTTTGCAATAGTTGAGTTGATACTTATTTAGTAATGTCTTGAGGGGCTGCTATAAGTCCTCTTAGATGGTTAATGAAGTGTTATGTATGTGCCAAGGAGGTTCCATAAGGATTGGAAGTCAAACGAGTCAACGAGAATGAGTTTCGGGAATTTCCAGGTTGTACGGCCATTTGTACGGACCGTATAATTTATACGGCCGGTATAATGGTCCGTAGATTATTTCCAGATTGGGGTGGATCTCTGGTTGGATTATAAGGTCCAATTGTACGGACCGTATAGTTTATACGGCCCATATAATTGGCCGTATATCCGGGTCGGGCCAGAATTCTTTTTAGTTATATATGGCCACCCTTGTTCATTATTTCATTTCCCACATTTTCTCCAAGTCTCCAAAGCTCTAAAACCCTCTCCAAGCATATTCCACTCAAACCCAAGAGAAAACAAAGATCAAATAGTAAGAATCAAGGTATTCATGTGTTGGAAAACTCACTAGGGTTAGTAGACTTCAAGGATAACTTAGGTATTGAAGCTAGGGTTTTCATACAAGTTGATAACTTGCTCCAAAGCTCATTCTTATGAGATAAAAGGTTAGTTTCATGCTTATTCCATGTTATTAAGGATGCTTAGTTATTGAATAACTTGGGTGAAAGGAGTGAAGGGTATTAATGATGACAAGGAAGTATTGTATAAAACTGTGCAAAGGGTAGATGTGAAGTTATTGATGTAAGTTGAATATGAGAATGAATTTTGGAGACTTAATTGAATATGACTACTTGAGTATGATATTGTGGATGTTATTATGGTTGTTTGGGAGTTTTTTGCGATATGGTGGAAGTCGATGAAATAGGGGAAATGCTGCCCAATTTTTGTTCGTTCATGAGTTGCTCTAGTTTGAATTCAATAGTGTCTTTAAGAATTAACCATGGTATGAATCCTTTTAAATGTAGATTTCTCAAGCCCTGGCGGTGAACGTTAGATAGTTAAGAAGACAAAGAGGTATGTAAGGCTAACCCTTCTTCTTAAGGCATGTTCCCATCTTCCATAATGACTTCATTTCCTAGAATCATTAAAGCTCACAGTTCTTGATATTGCATGACACTATTGGTCCCATCTTATGATAGTTGATCTTCTAAAGAAAGATATAATGAGAATGACGATGACGATGTTGATGATACTCATGCACTCCTATGTATATATATATATATATAAGTATGGCTATTAAGAACATCGAGCTTATATGGCTGGGTACGACTACTAAGTCCCGAAAGGGACGGGTACGAATGTGACCGAGTCCCGAGAGGGCCGGATACGGATAATACCGAGCCTAGATGGCCGGGTACGATATGGTATTGTACTGCAAGTTATTGCATATGTAAGCATGTGGATGTGAGAAGTGTTTCTTTTAGAAAAAGGGTAAGAAAATATGATGAATGTCGCTAGAGGTATAAATGGCTCTATCCTCCCATGAATTTTCTATCTTATGTTATTTCTCATTCTTTCATTATGTTATTGATTATGCTTTACATACTCAGTACATTATTCGCACTAACGTCCTTTTGTTTGTGGACGCTGCGTCATGCCCGCAGGTGGACAGGGAGATAGACTTGATCCTTAGGCTGCTTATTCAGAGATTTCTTAGAGGAGGTCCATTTGATCCGGAGCTGCAGCAGTTGGTACTATTCTTTTGTGTCTATACATATGGGCATGGAGGGGCCCTGTCCCGTCTATATGATGATGTTTCATACTCTTCTTAGAGGCTCGTAAACAGTTGTGTACAGTTAGATGTCTCTTAGTCTTGTCGGCTTATATTTTGTATATCATTTTGTCAGCCTCGTTGGCTTGTATATATGTATATGGGCATATTCGTTGATGTTGATATGAAAAGTGCCTTAGCCAATGGAAATGGCATTATTGATGCGTTAAGATTACTAGCAGGCCATGTGGCTCTCCTAGATATGATTGTGAAAGTATGATAAGAGGTGCCCGGTGGGTTAGCTCTGGGTGCCTGTCATGGCCCTATCAGTTTGGGTCGTGACAGCGTTAGTCTTAAATGTGTCATCCGATATCGCTTCATCGGAAAAAGTTATTTAATAGTCCCTCTGTTCCAACTTATATGGCACAGTTGAGATTTTGAGATTCAAACTATACTTTGACCGTTAATTCGAACTTAGAAGCTTTAAGTTTTTTTGAAATAAAATTTATATATTTGGAAACTACATAAAAAGTATTATAAATTATAATAATTACAACTTAAATTTTTTAGGCATAATACATAAATATGCCCTCTAACTTGGCTCGAGCTGCCAAACATGACCTCAAACTTTGATAGTGCACAAGTAGGCACCTCAACTTGCCTAAAGTTGTACAAGCATACACACGCGTCCTACATGGAAATTTGCATGAGATACACCCGAAAACATGCGAGTTAAGGCTCAAATCTACCATCTCAGCGGTAAAAAAGCTGGAAAATAACTAATATACCCTTAATGAACCCCTTTTATATTTATCCTCAATTCTCAAATAAAATTTCTGCCTTATTCTCTAGTTCTTATTGCTCCAACAACCATTTCTTCACCTTCTTCCCGATTTTCTGCCCATTTGCAAATGGAAATGGCATCTCATTTTTTTTGTCATTGTGGGAAAAAAGCTATAACGAAGATTTCTTGGTCCGTAAATAAACCAGGTCACTGGTGTTGACACCTAATTTTTGACCTCCCGTAATTTATTTTGATCACTCAGAGCCCCCGGGTAATAAATAAATGAACTGAACATTTTGAAAGACTTAAATGATTTTTATAAATTGTCCAGGTCAATATTTCTTCTCTTAAATCAATAAAAGGATTTTCATGCGACATAAATTTATTTAGAGATTAATGAGTATTTTCATGATGTTTTATGAGATTTTGTTAAATTAATTAAAAAAAGAAGAAGAAGTGTTTTCATTTATTTAATTATTTAAAATTATCAAAATTTTGCAAATACTTCATTCTCTTTTTAATATTTGAAATTTTGAGTAATTTAAATAATTTAAGTAATTAAACTTCTGATTTTTATATAATCTGCATGATTTGTCAAAAATAGGCATAATTTCCCATAAATGTTTTAATTAGGTTAATTAATTAATTAAGTGATAACTACTGAAAAATTGATCCATTTTATAAGTATATTTTGTCTTGGCCATAATTAAATTAACTAGCTCATGATTTACAGAAATTGGAATTATTTTGCAAAATCAGCCTGTTAATGTTTTATTTGAAATAATTAGTTTAATTTAATTTCAAAATTGCTAATTAGGCCAAGAAAGGCCATAATTGAAACAATTATGCTGGATTTATTATAAATATAATGCTGGATATATATATATATATATATATATATATATATATATATATATATATATATATATATATATATATATATATATATATTGCATATATGTATACAAGATTGGGCCCTTTAATTAATAACTAGCATGTTGGACGGAGTCCAGCCCAAGACCAGGCTGAGACCCGACCCAATTAATTTTAAACGGATAATAAAAATATCCCCACCCCACTCCTTATTTCATTTTCTTTTTTTTTTCATAAACCGCCCCCTACCCCGCTTCTCTCTCTCTTTCTTACCTCTTCCACGAAACCCTAGTAGCTGCCTCAACTTTCTTCACCTCTCTCATTCCAAAAATGGCATGTTTACAGACCTGGGCTGACATGCACAGTAGTTGCATGCCTGTTGTGGTGAAAGTGCTAAAGTTTACTCGATTTTCATGTTCACTCTTACCCGAATATGGTAACATCTTTACTTTACTCTGTTGTTTTCAAATTTTTAATCAAAATCGTCTTTATTTGTTGCTTTTAAGATTGTTTTCGCTGGTATTTTGTTGTTGGTCCATGTTCGTTGGGTTAGATCGACCCAAGAGGATCAGATTTGACCGTGTATTTGCTCGTTTCTAATCTAGATCGTTGATTTGTTGGCTAATTTGTTAGATTGTAAGGAAAGGGGTTTGTCCCACATCGATTCTTGTTAGTTTCATTTGAACTTTGTGGTGCTATAAATAGAACCCTAGCCTTTGCATAAAAAGAGAAAGGAAAAAAGTCTTTTCAGAGGGGGGAAAATTTAAAAACTGAAAATAGCAAAGGAAAATATATATAGAGAAAATTTTTAGAAAAAAGGAAATGAAAAACTCAGATTTTTCAGAAAGACTTCCTAGTAAAAGAATTTTTAAAACCTAAACTAAGTAGTTGGGATTTGTTTGTTTAAGTCAAAATATTTGGTTCTTATTTTTTCTTTCTTCGTATGTGGCTGAATTTGCTGATTTGGAAGCACAGAGGCTCTCAAATCCATTATTTTCTTGGTTGCACATTTAAAAGGTAAACCTTGATTTAGTTTATCTCATTTTGTATTTAGTACTTAATATTCTGCCTAGTTTAAATATATTTGTAGGTTAGTTATGTTCATATGTTCATGTCTTGACTGGTTCTGTGCTTAATGTGTGATTTCATTTGATAAGAACATGATAAGGATGAAGGAAAATATCATAGTGAAGTTCATTTAAGAATGTAGACTGTTGAAGTGCTTTTGGTTTTTTTTGGTTCATATGGTCTTGAGGTTCTGTGTTCATCATAAAGAGGTGTATGTGAGGTGTTTTGAAGGTCCTTTTCTTTTTCCTTGCCTTTTTCTTGAATATTATTGTTAGTTTACTGAGCATGATCTTAATTAGAGTAAGGCACCATAAGTTCAATTTAAAATAAAGATAAGGGAGGTGAAACAGTCTATGTGTAACACAGTTGAACATGGTTGATTTGCTGGAAGTGCATGCTTGTGATTACAGTTAAATGTCCCTATTTTGCTAGTCAGTCATGAATTATCTTATTTGTGAAGTGAGGTATGTTGTCAAAGTCTTAATTGGACTATTGGAATTTGATCAGTTGTATATGGATATAGCTTTTGATGTGTTCCTTTTTTTTTTCTGGAAAATGTATGAATAAAGGAAGATTTAGATAAAAAATATGAATCTATTTGCTTCTGAATTTCTGAGTATAACAGTGGGGTGTCTCATTGCTCCTTTCCTCTTAAATAATCTTACACCTAGAGTAGAGTAAGACAAAATAAGCTAATTGTTTGTCTGTTGTCTAATAATAGAACAAAAGAGTAGGAGGTTCATGCCTTTGGTCTATAGTTTGATTGTTTGTTCATGGCTATGACTATGCTTGTGTCATTACCTAATGTAGATTATGTATGATCACCTAGCACTTGTGACAAGTGTATGCTAATTGTCCATGATTCATAGCAGAAATCCTAGAAACTATTATGAACATGGTCCCTAAATGTGAATCCTGTTTCCTTTTGATCTGCTTAAGGCTGTTTTATCTTGTTGGAATTTGTTTGCTTGTGCACATGGTGTTCACAACTTGTCTTGATAGTCTATACCATAAGCCCTTCACTTAGAAGTAGTTTACCTCCCTAAATGTGCAGAATCTGATGGGAAAGGAAAAGTAAAAATAGGAGAAGTAATAGAGACCACAAGATCAGGTCTTCATTTAAGGCTTACTAGAGTTGATTTAGTTGCTAAATGGATAATGTACTAACTGTCAACCTTGCCACCTAGTCATATTGAAACTAAAAAGGTTATAAAATAAAGAATGAAATGAAAGTGATGTCTAAGGGAGAGGCCTGTTCTGTTGTTTGTGACTCGTTTTGCTGACACTGCCTTATTAGTTGGTCTTACTTTAGAAATGAAGTAATCTGTTATGAAGAGTAAGGGACTTATATATCATGCTCTTGTATCTGTGTTGTCTTCACCCATATATTAGTCTTAAATTGGTAAGGGATCATGAATGTTCAAGTTTGTGAGTCTAAGTGTTGAAAGAAGAATGAAAAAAAAAGCAACTTGACTTTGATCTGTTCAAGTCCTGAACAATTTAGAGATTAAGGCTTTACCTTGGGACATGACTATTCTCTTTGTTCTCCTATGTGTGTAAATAACTGATATAGCGATTATAATCCCTTGTTTGCACACTGCCTAGGCTTAAAAAATAGGTATAGATAGAAAGAAAAGCCTCATGATAATAATCTAAGTAAAAAAAAAAGAGTAGGAAGGAATGAAATAGAAGAAAGCAGTATGGGAGGGCTAAAAAAGGGAAAAAAACAACTTGTCTGTTGATCTATAAACTGCCTCGTGTCATTTGGTGTGTGATTGGAAGAGGGAGTAATAAAAGGTCATAATTTTATGGGTGAGGTTAAAAACCACTTGGCTAGACGGGGAAGGTCTTTTAAAGACACCTTAGGAGAGGATTGAGAAAGAGTCAAGCATTGCTTGACCCATAGTATCTTTTCTCCCAAATAAAAGGTTGTCATGGCATCTCTCTCAAGTCTATGGGGTATAGCCTCTCACCCTTTTGCACTTTAGGACCATCTTGTCATTCTGTTAAGGCTGTTTGAGTCTTAAAAGATGAAATTGTTTATACACTTGTAATGGACTGTTAGAACTGATTTAGTTTGATTTTTGTTGTGTCTATTTTAATGTGCCTTAAGGAAATGTTTGGATCAGTTGGAAACTGTAATAAAACTGGAAAAGAAAGTTGTTTTTTTAGGGACACTGCTTACTTTTAATAAATAAAAATGGAGGAGCCCTTCCTCTTTGTGAAAAGAATATGATGGCACATGATAGAATATTTAGCAACCAGTTATGTTAGGTTTATTATTTGGATCCTATGTAGATTCTGTGTATTTTTTTGATTTCAACCTGTGTCTGAAAATTAATCTGTTTCTCCCTTTCACCCTAAGTCCTAATAAGTGAATCTTTTAAAAGGTAAGAAGGTCTACTTATAACACTTCAAGCACTTATAACACTTCAAGCATATAACACTTCAAGCATATTATCTCGTGTCGTTTCTCTATTTTTGACTCAACTCTTCTATCGCCCCTTTACTCAGGTTCACCTGGGTCCCCAATCCCTCCTGAAATGATCTCCAGAAATTTGCTGATCATATATGCTTTCCCAAAATAAAATTTCCCAAGTAAGGATGATGCTTCTTACGAATGACATGGAGGGTATCTCTTAGAATTTAATCCAACATAATAGATTTTCCCTATCGGTATCGACTTTCAAAACATGCTAAGAACTTATATCTCATTTTCCTATTCATATTTCTGGAAAAATTTGGGCAGAGGTTCCTCTGTATTTCTTACTATCCCAAAACCTGCACGCAGGAAATACCGACCATGCCTCACAGGGCCAACACACATACGTATATACACATCATATCACATCGTATCATAGCCACACAGGGCTAACAATTTCAAATAAAAGTATAAAGGTGTCGGGACTTACCTCACATATGGCACCTCGAGACGTACCTGATCCTTTAACTATCTGTTCTGTTGTACTTTTCTATCCACCTTCTCTTTCATCCTCAAATTTCACATTTCAATCAAATTCCAATATTCTTACCTTACCCGACACGCCTCTTTCGTACCATAACTTACTTGCGTATTGTGTAGCTTCCAATATCATCGGTCACTTTCTTTTGTCGATATCATTCTTCAGCTGAAATCAAAGGTTAGTAAGAGGAATTTCATTTCTTATGGCTGGCTCTATCGCACGATCTAAGATCCAAATAAAGGTAACACCCTAAATGCCCTGTAGCCTCCTGTTTATCGATGTGGTGCACAACACACCGATAAACAAGACTCTACTAGACACGGCTTTGCAGACAACCCCTAGGACAGACCTGCTCTGATACCACTTTGTCACACCCTAATTCCGCTAGGGTGTGATGGGCACCCGACCCTTACCTAGGGCCGAGCGAACCCTCAGACTCTTGCTGCACATAAAATCATGTCAAACTTTTCAAATCAAATGAGATGAAATACATCGTAATTTTTTTTTTCCAGAAATATTCTTTCACGTAGCTTCCAAGCATAACGAATCAATAATCATACAAAATTCAGTACATAACACAGACCGACATTTTGGCTGACGGAGCCGCTTACAGACTGACAACCAATACCCACGACGCTGTCTGCAAAGTCTCTAACATAATCCAGAAAGCATAACATACCAACTCTGACTCGGCAGCACTCCGGGAACAAATGGAGCTTGCCATCTGCACTGGAACATCTTCTATACTGTCTTCAACTCACCTGGGAGTACCTGCGTGGCATGAAACGCAGCCCCCCGAAAAGAGGGGGTCAGTACGAAATATGTACTGAGTATGTAAAGCATACAACACAGAAAGCAAAGTCACAACTGAAATACGATATATAGAAAGCGAGCACAATAGCCAGCATACTAAGGAGTCGTATCCGGCGTACAACAGGCAAAAGAAGTTCCGGAGAAATCAACACGGCAATCGGGATGACAAAATGTTTGCTTTCTTTTGGAAAACATCTTTGTTTCACACACATAGAAGAATCAACGCACAATTTCCGCGGCCATAAGTCCAGCGGTCACAATCACACATACCGCGGTCAAGTATCTAGCGGTTTTCTATCACAAGTTCGACATACCGCGGTCAAGGGTCCAGCGGTCTATGTCGGCATAATCACAAGTCCGGCAGACGCGGTCAAGGGTCCAGCAGTCAATGCCACACGTCCGGCATGACGTGGTCAAGGGTCCAGCAGTCAATGTCGGGCACGCCGCGGTCGAGGGTCCAGCGGCCAATATCACATATGCGCATATTCACATAACCGGCCCGGGACTCGGTAACACAGAAGATAACCAGACAAAATGCCAAATTATCACTTTCCAAACATAGTCACACATGCCAGGATCATGCATCACACATGACTCAGGTATACCAAAATCGTATATCGGAAAATAAAGAAAATAAGTAGTTTGTCCAGAATCTTAGGGTAAGATTTTTAAAAACGCTTTAGATGTCAAAAACATTTTATAATGCTCATGAAGGTGGTCATAACACCTATCATATAGTGAACAGCATAATAACCAGGAGTTACCTGCGAACTCCGGACAAGAGTACATTGGCTAAAGCCGTACATCACATGTCAGGGTTTCGGTCCCCACAATTGGGTCAATAATCATTAAAATCCGTCTCGGGATAGATAAAATATCTCCCGTTTAGTAGTCGGAACAATAACCATGAGTTCCCTTGACTTACCGTACGGGAATAAGACAAACAGAACAATAAGAGAGGCATCGGGGATAGCGGGCCCACCTCGGGCCAAGTCGAGGCGGCGGACGAGAATCACGCCCATTAGACTCTACGGAGTCATCCAGGAAAGTTTTAGAACGATCGGGTTACATTTGTAAACGTTTTGGAAGTCCAACCACTTTTCTAGTAAAATGCACCTTTTATAATTCAATTCTATTGAATGAATAGTAACGAAAACTAATCTCGGGTTACGATGAGTAGGAAGGTCCCCGAGGCCGAAATCTCAACCTAGTAGACCTAGGGCATGCCAAAGAAGGAAAGGATAAGCTTTACATACCTTTCGCGCTACTCACGCTTGTCCAAACTCAATCTCCGTTTCGCCCAAAACCTACAAATGGTCATTTTTACCAATTGTTAACTATAAGGCTTTTGGTATTCAATCTTTAACTCATCACTTGTCTACAAAAATTTGGGCAGCATTTCCCCTATAAACTCGTCTATCCGAATTTCCAATTGCTCTCCTGTTGACACAGAAATACCAACAATAACATATGGACACAACCATATCTTCAATTCTTTTATTTCAACAAGAACAACAACATATCAAAACAGCCCCCAACTGTAACATAACGATGCCCGAAATTCTAACGAACACTTGCAATACACCAAGCAGCCCATATGCACTTCTTATACCTTATTTCATGCAATATTTTCAGAAAATTTCAGGGAAATACAACAGCAGCCACTCGACACCACATCATCTACTAATGTGCAATAAAACCACATTATTATCTCTAAATAAACACTTTAATAACATAAAAGGAATTTTATAAATACCTTATCAGAAGCTCCAGCACGAAAATTTCATCCCCCAAGACCAATATTTATCTCAAATTGAAGGCAACGCAACGTACAACGTTTTTCTCTTCATGAGCTTCGGGATTCGGAGCTCGGATTTTGATCAAAATGGCTTCCTTAGCCTAGGATCTCTCTCTCTCTCTCTCTCTAATGTTTTTGGAGGATATTAGCTGAAAATGATCAGCCCTCAAGTGAATTTGCCATATATATTAACGTTAATGGGCCTCATGGGCCGAAACATTAGTGTTTGGGTCGGGTCCAAACTTGCTGCCCTGCCAGCCCAAATTGCATCGTCCATATTTCCTTATCCAAATATCATTTTGACGAGCGGTTTGTTGCGTTGGAAACTAGACTCGATGAAATGCATTTTAGGCTTTTGAAACACCTTAAAACGCCTCATATACTAGGAGATATGCCCCCAACAATATGGGCTAAAAATCTGGTCCGAGATTTTACTGAAGTTGTTCCGATTCATTTTGTTTAGATTCGTTTATCTTCTAATCCTCTTCCAACTCTCATGTAACCTCTTATACATACATATACATACCCATATACATACATAACAATCCATACACGTCTCGAAGGGTCCGGAGAATCACCATAACCTTAAACGTAACTGGAGAACTTACGAAGCTTCGACGAAACTCCAATCGCAAAAATATATTCATATCTTTTATCCATCTTCTATATCATTACTAATAATCTCAAATACTTTAAAAGGGCACTCACATTACCTCATATACGCTCATAACGCGATTTCAAATCCTTTAGGTTACGATGTCACCTCGGGATACTTAAGGCAACCATATATATAACGATATTCTTACTAACTCGATTAACTTTCCTTGAACTTTCTTAACTCATTCTTTCTTGTCTTAATTAAAATAGCACAGACTCTTACGGGGTGTAACACAGTTGGTTCGATAGACAATCCTAACTTGATTTCTATTGTTGCTTGTGCCTTGAATTGGGTTCTGTGAAAAATAACAGGATATCATACCAATAAAGGACTTTGGCTTGTGCCTGCTTGGCTTTTGGCTGTGCTGTGGTTGTTAAGATTACAGTTTGTATTTACCCGTTTAGCCTTTATAAGAGGAATCGCTTAGACTTAGAATATAAGTCTTGACGATAACAAATTAATCAATTGAATTGTCCATAAACCATTTGAGAGTTATGCTTAGATAGCTACAAGTATACTCTACGTATGCTAAACCCTTTATGATGACATTTGTGCTTAGAGAATGATTCTCCCCTTTGTGTTCTTGTGCTTTATCACATCTGCCTAATTTTATGTTGTTTAGAACTGCATGTGACTGATCTGTTATAGTTTTGTTTGGTTAAAGTTTAACTTAGGCTATGATGTGCCCACATAGGTTACTTTCATTTTTATGCTTAAATCATGTTTTTCTCTACTGGTATCATTATTTCTTATTTTCTAATAGTGATTCCACACACATATATATTAGACATATCTTATTTATTCTGAGCCGTGTGCGGGTGTGTGAATCTGTGTCTTCCCTGTTTGTTGGTTGAGAGGCAGTTTAGGTAAAGAGGGGTCTAGTTTGAAACCTGTTGGACCTTGTGCGGCATCAGGAGTAAAAGAGGGGTCATGACTTGACCTCCCACCACCTAGTTTGGGATGTTGAGTTTGAGGACATGGAAACACATATTCGCCACATGGTCTCTTGAATAAATATGATATACTGTTTATATATGTTGTATATTCATACATAGAATAGGATTTGTAAAACAGTAGTATACTTTGTATATTATGTGTGCATATCATATATATAGGAACAGAAAATATAAACTAACCGAGGTCTTTTGTTTTTTCCCCTCTCTACTGCATAGCCACTCGGGCGGAGGTCCAACCACCTTATTGGGCTAGAAGCCCAATAAGGAAAATTTCCTTCAAACGTCTTTGGGTCCCAAAAGGAAGAAAGGGAAGCTAATATATTGAAAACCCAATCATAGGTAAAAATGATATGAAGGCTCAGCCATGGGTGAAAATGGTTGGGGTTTGGTACACCCCATTTTATTTTATTCAATTCCATGGTATTTCTGTTATATTTGGATTGCTTGTATTGTACTTGTTATTTGTAAACCCACAAAATTTATTGGAACCTTTATTACGAATTAGACATCTTAGGAAAACGGTACATATGCCGTTTAGATTGACTTTAGCACCCGAATTTTTTCAAAACCTCGAGAACGCGTACTGATTTTGAAGAGTTAAAAAAATGGAGGCAACTGCTACAATTTTAATAAGTAATAAACTGGAAAAGATTATGGGAATGCGAGAAATGGTATAGACAACTTGTGAAAAACTTAGAGGATAAATAGATTAGGCAAAAGGCTTCCTTCTTAAAACGATTTGAAAGCATATCTTTTCTGGTTTTGGGTTTTGGTAAAAAGCTTCGATATTTTTGGGCCATAGTCCACTTGTTTTTTTCTCAAGAAAAATGAGTACTCATTAAACTGTTTTGGGTTAGAACCCACTCGGTCTGGTTTTTGAAAACAAAATAATGAAAGATCTCTTTTGGTCTAAAACCCCTTTCTGATTTTGTATAAACCTGTGATCAAATAAACTTGGCTAAGGCCTACGTTTTTAAATGGTTAGAAATAGGGAGTGTTTGGGCCAATAAGTCCATACAACTTGGTTATTTTTTAAGAGAACCCAAATAAAGTTACTTCTTTGGGTTAAGACCCACTTGGCCTTTTTTTCTAAAAAATCGCGGTCAATATTTTTTGGGCTAAGGCCCACGATTTCAATAAATAAACAACGCATTTTGATAAAACAAAACTGGTTTTGAAATAAAGCTCTTATTTCTTAAGTAAAATTAGGACTTTGTTATAAAATAGACATATATATGCAAGTACATTTTAAAATGAGCATATGCGAGATTTTTGACCATGTTCATCTTTTTCCTAAAAAACCAATCGCGCGAAACATGTAAAGAGTTCTTTTCTATAAAAATCAAAACAATCTGAATTACGCTTAATTATAAAAATTTAGGTAAGGATATTCTGAAAAGCGTACTAAACGGATTAACCCGGTCCACGTGTGAGTAAAGCATGGATAAAACTTAGTCATCCAAAAATAACTGAACTTTCTATATTTTCCTATAGGAAAAACTACTATCCTTATATATAAAAGGAATTAATTATAACCGGATATCATAAATCTGAACCTAAATACCCTGTACATAAAGGGAATATATTCAAATCTTTTCAAAAATGATATTCAACATGACAAATCTTTTGCGGGAAATAAATACTAAATAAACAGTTCATACAAATACTCACACATTGGAACTCGAAGGTCAACCGTATAGTGCGGATCCTCAATACTAGGGTGCCTAATACCTTCCCTAGGGGATCATCAGAGCCCATACCTAGAACTTTATATTAAGAAGGATTTTTTCACGGTGTATGAATAAACCCTTCAAAACTGGTTTTCCTAATTTCCTAAAAATTAGATGGCGATTCTTTTAAAACAAAGTCCGAAAGAGCATCAATGAGTTCGAAGTAGCTTTTCCGAGCGCTAACCCCGCCCCCGAAAATGCGAACCGTTACAACTGGTTTCTTGGTTGTGAAGATGGTCGGGTAAGGTTGCATAGTAGATGGGTTTTTTTGTTTAAATTCGAGTACCAAAGATTCAATTTTACTGTTCGTTTGTTCTTCTTAAATAGGTTGGGTGCAAAAAATTTAGGCGGTGTGAAGTTGGTTGTCCTGAACGCGTTAGAATTACTATTTCGGGATTACAAAAGAGGATAAAAAACACGATGAAGAAAAGGAAAATATTGGGAGGATGTATCGATTTTTACTGCTCATTGTGATATTGTCTTGGGTTTATAGAGAGTTATTTATGTAGTAGTTGTTGTGTCTGTTGATTTTTGGGTAGTTTCTTCGTTGAAAGAGCTGTTTTCGGGTCATTTTGCTGGTGCATTTGATGAATTATGGTGCAATTTTGTAATGTTAAGTTGGTGATTGCCTATATCTATTGTAAACAAGTTAGTTTATAAGTAAATGTTAATGGACGATTGTAAAATAGTTGTTGCATTTTATTTTCTTTGTGCAGTTGTTGCACTCCCTTTCTTCCCGTATATTTCTTCCCAAAAATTGCAATAGAATAGCATAATGTTATCTGCAATGCTCTTTTGTGACCCACATACTCATTTAAAAAATGAAGACCATAAGAAAACATATTGTACAAACATAAAGACCACATTTTTTTTTTGAATGAAAACCGCTAAACAAAGTTTGGCAGTGCTTTATTAAAATAGAAAATTTTCTGTACAAGAAAGGAAAAAAAAATAAGCAAAAATAGAAATAAATGTGTAAACTACATCCAAAGACTTTATAGAAGCTTGTCTACTACAGATCCTCTAGCCTTGACTTGACACTATCTCAAACACCTACAAGCTCTCACCAGGTGCTATGGCTCAAAAGTCTAATAAATAAAGATTCAGGCTTCCAGGATGGAGTAGGATTCTTCTATTATTTCTTCAGATCCAGCTGTTATCTCCTGACATTATTTTGTACTTTGTTTGCCATTGTCTCTAATTTTTTAAATTAACATATCTTTAGAAGTATTACAAAAGAATGAGCATGTACACATGCTAATACCACTCTTGTAATCCTACCAAAAACATTTTCATTCAAGTATATGCTGCTACTCGTGGCATGTGTAAATGTAGCCTTATTGCTGCTACTGAGCTCCAAAGTTGCTGTTAATCTCCAGGGATGTGATGGTCCTTAGCTTGCCTGATTCTCATGTATGGTATTTGCTCTGTGTTCACAATTTGCCTTGATTTCATAGGAAGTTAATTGAAACTATCAAACTGATGAACACCTGCAAAATCAAAAACATAGTTAGTTAAAAAATCAACCAGGCCATTTCCTTCTCTGAGAACGTGCTCCACCCTCACTTCTTCATCCCTCCTCAGTCTTGAGATATCATTTATGATCATTGATATACTCTATGGAGCCTCCCAGTGTCCTGTTAAAATCATTTTCATAGTCATAGAGTCTGTTTCCATCACTACTGGTAACAAGCTATGTGCAACACAATACTTGAGACCCTCCTACAGCGCCATTGCTTCAACCACCAAATTTGAACCATCTGAGATTCTTCTTGTTGTTGCATACTGTAAAGCACCTGCTGCATTTCTAATACAAAAGGCCACAGAACTTGGTCCAAGATTTCCTCTAGAAGCTCCATCAGAGTTACATTTGAACCAACCTGGCATAGGAAATTCCCATTTCACTATCTTGCTCACAATTCATGGCTTGTATGCTTCAAAAACTTGTAGGATTTGAGGAATGCATCTTGGTAGGCTGTGCTGCCATGGAAACTTAGTCTACACATTTGATATATGATCATGTTAATCTCATAAATAACTTTGTTGATGGACATCTTCCCCCCATGTAGAACTGTATTCCTCCACCTCCATATCTGCCACATGGTAACCATTGGAATAGCTCTGAATATAGTTCTGAACTTTGAGGGGCAATCTGCATTCCACCAGACCTGAAGAACTTTCTTGACTTGTTGAAACTGTGTTGTGATATGAACAACAGCTTTAACATATGTCCAAACTTTTGTAGCAACATTTCCTGTAACAAACAATGATCCGAAATTTTATATTTTCTATATCACAGCAATAACATCTTGCCTCAGTATCTATCCCAATCCATCTTACTACCTCTCCAATTGGTATTTTAAACTTCCACAGCCTCTAGAAAAAAAAAAGGATATCTTAAAAGGAACTCCTGATATCCACATGTTCTTAAAGACATCTGACTTTGATGCTTTTCTCCTCAGAAGTTCCCATGCAGTACCTACTGTGAATTTACCTAAAGTTGTCATCATCTATCTTGGCCTGTCCCACTATTCTGTTGGTTCATGAAAGTGCAACTCCTCTAATATATGATCTACAATGTCCATGGGGAATAATTGTTGCAATCTTCCTATGTTCCAACCATCCTGTAGCATAAGTTCTTTTACATCTTGAACACCCTCATCTATCACAAAATCATCAGGAACAATGTGATATAGAGCTGCTAACTTTGTCCAGTTGTCAAACCATACATTTGCAGTTCCACTCCTTGGTTCCCACCATATTTCATGGTGTATATTATCTCTAGCCTCTAGCATTAGCTTCCATACTTGAGAATCTCCCTTCCACTACACATTCTGAGGACTGTGCCTTTTGCAGTATTTGATCCACATGTAGTTTGGCCATAGAGTATTTGTTGTCCTGAATTTCCACCAAAGTTTTGCACATAAAAATTTAGATACATCAAACAAAGATCTAAAAGCCCACTCCTCCTTCCTCTTTTGGCATACACAAGTTAAACCATGATAACCAATGCCTTCTTCTGCCTTTCTCACTATTGTTCCAGAAGAATCTTGCAAATATTTTATACAGATCATTGATAACACATTTTGGAGGTTTGATAGCTGACAACAAATGTATTGGCATGCTCATCAAAACATTAGTGATCAAAACAGGTTTTCCTCCAAATAATAGTAATCTTCCTTTTCAAGTCTGTAGCTTATTCTTAACTTTCTTGATCAAATCATTGTAATCAACTTTCCTCTTCCTTGAGTGTGTAACAGGACAACCCAAATATGTAAAAGGAAAAGTGCCTCTTGAAAAACCAGTGATGTTTTCCACTTGCTGTATCAACACATTAGACACCTTACTGTAGACATAGAAAGAGCTCTTGCCTTTGAGGATAAGTTGGCCTGATATCTGCTCATAGCCATATAATACCTTCATAATCAGCACCAATGACCTAGAATCAGCAGATGTAAAAATTATTGTGTCATCTGCAAATGCCAGATGATTCAGAGTTGCGCTCCATTTGGGCATTCCATAGCTTCTAAAATCATTGTTCTCAAATAAAGAGTTCAATGCTCTAAATAATACTTCAGCAGACAAGATGAAAAAAGCAGGAGAGAGTGGATCTCTTTGTTTTACACCCCTGGTGGAGTGGAAAAAACCAGAAGCTTGGCTATTAAGGAGTATGGAATACCAGTTATTTGCTATCAACCTCCATACAATATCTATGAAAACTTCTGCAAATCCCATCTTCCTTAAAACTCTGATTAAGTAACTCCATGAAACTCTACCTTATGCTTTTGCCATGTCAAGCTTAAGCACTACATTAGCTGGTTTTCCCCTTAGTCTAATGTCAGTCACAAATTCTTGAGTTAGAAGGACATTTTCAATGATACATCTGCCCTTAACAAAACCAGATTGGTTAGGAGATATCATAGAAGGTAAAAGACATTCAAGCTTATCCTGAACCACTGTAGAGATAACCTTGTTGATGAAATTACTAAGACTGATTGGTCTCATATAAGTAAAAGTCTCAATGTTATTCTTCTTTTGTAATAGTACCAGGTTTGTGTCACGACCCAACTAGGGGGCCATGACGGGTACCCGGTGCTGACTACCGAGCACCACTCATCATGCCAATCATCATACTTATCCTGAACTCATATAATCTCAAAGGCAACACACACACACACACACACACACACACACACACATATATAAGCCCTCACGGCTGCAAAAATGATATACAAATATACAATGTAGTCATCATGGAGCATCTACTACTCACACATACGCATCTACGAGTCTCTACTAGAATGCTGTGACATAAGGAAGTGAAAGGACCCTTTCATGCCCAAATATATATACAAAATAATATGACCATAAGTAGCACCTCTAGAGTAGTGGAGTGCTCCTGTGAGTCCGCTGATAAGCTCCTACGGGTCCATACCGTCTCCCTGTCTGCCTGTGGGCATGAACACAGCGTCCAAAAAGAAAAGGGCGTCAGTACGAAAGGTGTACTAAGTATGTAAGGCATGAATAATACTAACATAACAAAGAAATGATGAAACATGAAGCGAAGATATAACCTACTTAGCTTTTAATGGAAAACACATGTTATGTATATCAAATATACCATCATCGTTAACCGGCGTATGGGTTACCATCACACGCCGCCCACTAGTGGTGTCATGTCCGGCCATCTAGGCACGGTGTTATCATAAGCCGCCTGCCTTAGCGGTGTCATGCCCGGCCATATAGGCACGGTGTAATCATAAGCCGCCCGCCTTCGCGGTGTCATGCCCAGCCATCTAGGCTCGGTGTAATCATAAGCCGCCCGCCTTCGCGGTGTCATGACCAACCATCTAGGATCGGTGTAATCTCATCATTATATACTTATCATAATACATGCATTAGAAATCGGGTAAATACTATAATTCTATCGGGGTGACTTAAGGTCGAGGACCCCCGATTACATTATGGAGTAGTCATGATTATCATGCCTCACCTTGAAGGAACTAGCATTTTAAGGTGCGTCTAACAACAATGAATAACATCAAGGAATCATTAGATTTAGAATCTTTGGACGTAGACTAATCACCATCATTATCATATTCATAACACATCTCTAATCTTTATCTCATGAGAAGCTCTTTATACACATAGACTCTTAGTTTCTGGAATGTAAGAACGTTATGGAAAGTCAAAAGAAGTCATATTATAGGAGTCATGCCTTAGGAAAAGAAGGGACTAACCTCACATACCTGTTCGCCTTCCTAACTTGCCGACTAAACGCTTCCTTCCAAGTTCGTAACTCTACCTTGAAAGGAATTCGTACTAGAATTAGATAATCGGAAACATATTTAAGCTTAAACTGAAGATAATGAAAATAGGGCGGCATTTCCTCTGTTTCTACAACTTTCTCCATATGATATAACAACCTCCAAACATCAATAACAGTATTCATAATATCATAGTCAATAACCCCGACAAGTTTGACATCATCCAATCCCACAATTCCCTCTCAAAGTCATTCATAACCATAGCTATAATATAACATCACATTCATCCTCATATAATGTTTCTCCCATACTCTTAATATCATTTATAACATAATTATACTCGTAACATGTCAAAAGTCATGATTCATGTGAAGCTACAACTCAAAAATACCACTATTCTCATATTTGTAACCCATCTTCTACTTCCTTCCATAATCCAAGTCTTTCAACCTCTCAATATTCTAAATAACATGAAATAATCATAAAACTCACCTTTGATTGTGTAGAAATAGGTTTTGGATAGAAATGCTCCACTTGAAGAAAACCCTAGTTCCTCTTCCAAAGAAATTCTTAACTTCTAGCAACCCTATAGAGCTTCCTTACACTTGATTTCCTTGGATTAATGATATTGATCTTTGATTTCCCTTGAGTTCTTGTAAATGGAGTGTGAGGAATATTCTAGAGAGTTAGAGAGAAGTGGAGAAGTAAGGAAAATGAAAATAATAACTTGGGGTCTTATATTTATAATTGGGAAAAATCTGATCCGTCGTGCATTCTACGGACACTTATACGGTCCGTATAAACTTATACGGTCTGTATAAGTGACCGTGAAATTTCCCCAACAATTCCTCATTTCTGTAACCATTATACGATACCTTATATGGTCCGTATAATTTTATAATAAGCTGTGTAATCATAAGCTGCCCGCCTTCGCGCTGTCCTGCCCGGCAATCTAGGATCGGTATAATCATAAGCCTCCCGCCTTCGCGGTGTCATACCCGGCCATCTAGGCTCGGTGTAATCTCATCATTATATACTTATCTTAATGCATGCATTGGAAATTGGGTAAATACTATAATTCTATCGGAGTGACGTAAGGTCGAGGACCCCCGATTCCATTATGGAGTAGTCATGATTATCATGTGTCACCTTGAAGGAACTAGCTTTTTAAGGTGAGTCTAAAAACAATTAATAACATCAAGGAATCATTAGCTTTAGAATCTTTGGACGTAGACTCATCACCATCATTATCATATTCATAACATATCTCTTATATTTATCTCATGAGAAGCTCTTTCTACACATGGACTCTTAGTTTCTGGAATGGAAGAACGTTATGGAAAGTCGAAAGAAGTCATATTGTAGGAGTCATGTCACGACCCGACTAGGGGCCATGACGGGTACCCGGGGCTAACCACCGAGCACCGCTCATATCATTACTCATCGTATTTGTACAACGTTCCTTCATCAATTTTATACTCAAATCATAGGAAAATCATTTTTCATTTGGAAACATAATTACTTTTATATACATAAGCCCTTCGGCTACCAAAATAATACATATATACAATGAGGACATCGTGAGACCATTGTTATGTCCCGTATTTTTATACATTGGGACAACCCGGATTAACTATGATAAGTTAGGGCCAAGACCATTCCGGGACTTGAAGTCGAGACTTTTGACCTTCGATTTTATTTTGAGACATAAGTTGTTCATGAAATTGTTGGCATGGAACAATTAGGAAAAGTTGGGACCAAAAGTCACAAATTTGGAAGTTGAAAAATCATGCAAGAAGTCCCACACTTTGTGGCCAATTTTAAATGGTCCAACACTTGTGTGGGCCATGGACACTTGGGGAGTTAGTATGGGAACTTAAAAGATGACTTCTAAGTCACCTTCTCTCATTTTACACTTAGAATAAAAATCAAGAAGTTGAAGAACTTCAACACCAAACTTTCGGCCAAGCCAAGAGAAAACCAAATCCAATTTGAGCCATTCCGAAAATATTTCTTTGGTGCAAATCCACTAATTGAAGGTCCCTAAGTAACGTGGAAGTGTTGTTGGAGCGATCAAGCCATCCGTTTAGTAGATCGCAAACCCTAGGCAAAGTGTGGAGTTAAAGAAGAAAGGTAAGATTTGGTCTTGTTTATGTGTTGTGAATGTTGTATGCATGTTGTAGTATGCTAAAATAGATGAAAATCATGAGATAGGGTATGTTGGAAGTGGGTCGTGTGCTTGGTGTGTTAGCCGTGTGAGGTATGTGTATGTTGTGTGGTGTGGAGGTGATGAATTGATCTTATGTAGCATGTTTGATTGTTGTAGTGTGTAGGATGGCTAAGAATCACTAATATATGCATGTGTGGTGATAGCCGAATATGGGTCATACTATATGCCAAAGAACGCATTAATGTCGCTTAATGTTTTAGTGGTTGTTGTGATGACTTTTATGTTGGAAATAAGAGTTTAATGTTGCAAGTTGATATGGTAAGTGTTGCGGACTGATTTGGAGAATTATGTGCAATTAGTGCAACTTTTATTTTTATGAGAATGATATCGTTATAGTGTGGGTTGTTGATACAAATCATGATTTGAAAATGAGGAGTGTGTTGTAGTGGAGTTCTCGGGTTTGGGGGCTGTTTTCGGGTAAATTGGAGAAATTGTTGGATTGTTGGAAATATTGTGTAACTTGTTTGAAATGTCCTTGAATATTGTTGGTATGGGTTCGGGTTGGAAATTGAATGTATGAGCGATAATATGGCTTGAATGTAAGCCGTCGAATTGGATATTATGAATGTTGTTGAATGATGAAAAAGCGAGCTATTAATGTTATATTGCCTTTCGGATTGGTCATTGGGGTTGTTAGGTTGGTTATTGTTGTTGTGATTGTTGATTTGGCCGAGTTAAATTCTCGGGGTTGGCCTTTTTACAGGGGAAATGCTGCCCAAATTTCTGTAGAATTGAGTGTTAGTTTGGAATAAATCGCCTAAGTGCCTATGGCTAATGTTTGATATTCGTTGCCGTATTTGTAGACCTTGGGGAGCTCGAGGCGTAGGTTGGGATTAGCTTGAGTTGAGTTAGCTTGGAGTGCGTACGAGGTATGTAAAGCTCAACCTTCTTTCTTTTGGCATGTCTTAGTTATAAATAGGCTATGTCACGAGCCTCGAGGAAATTCTAAATCCGCAGTCCGAGTATGTTATGATCTCTATATATATTCCTTGGCATTCGTATGTTTGATGTGATGAAGTATGAACCCTTATGTTTTCGAAATAATTGATTTCCAATGTTGCACTAAAAGTTTTGTTTTAAAGAATTCCGTAACTATGAACGCCGTAACTTTCACAAAAAGGCTCGGATTGCTTCGATATCTTCGTAGGAGTTTGCATGGCGTATGATAAGTATGTTTTCCCATAGGCGGGGCCGGCTCGGGTCGATACCCGTCCGTGGGTCCCGCGACTTTCCTTTATGTAATTCGGAGGACTTTTGAAAGAATGTAGTATGACTATTATCTCGAGTTTCAAAGTACGGTCATTTTACTTATAATTGAGTCCATGATAATGATTTTATGCATATGGTTACTCATGACTTTGCTCGTGCGTTCTGTTATATCTTTCGCCGGTTCCCGGGCCGGTTCTGTTGTCGTGCGCCCTTTGATATATTCCGGTGTTATGCTGTGTTGATGGTTCACCGAGCCACTCGCTAGAGGGCCGGGTTCCACTTATATTTGGTGTTATGCTGTGTATGGCGTTATGCTGTGTTATGATGTGTGACGGGGATACGGAGATTTGAAACCTTCTGGTGTTATGCTGTGTTATGGCGCCATCGACGGGCGGGCGACCATATTTTCTGTGCCCTATGCATGACTTATATTTTGAGAGTAAACATTTTGGTATTTTGGGTTTGCACTTATGTTCTGTACTTCTATTTCGTTTATGCCTCAGATTTGTTTTCTGTATCTTCTGCTTTGCATACTCAGTACATATTTCGTACTGACCCCCTTTCTTCGGGGAGCTGCGTTTCATGCCCGCAGGTGTAGACGCATAGTTTGGTGATCCAGCCGTTTAGGATACCCTCTTCTGCTGTTTGGAGTGCTCCTCTTATTCCGGAGCCTACATTTTGGTATATATCTTCGTTCGTTGCATATGTATGTATTTGTTCGGGGGTACGGCGGGGCCCTGTCCCCCCATATGATTCGGCCTGTCTGTTTAGAGGTCTGTAGACGTATATGTGGGTTTTGTGCCTACTTCTGTACGGGTGTGTTTGTATGATCCCACTTGCCATGGCAGCCTTGTCGGCGTGCGTTTGTATATGTTTTGGGCCGTTGCGCCATTTGATAGCCTTGTCGGCTTCTGATATAGATGTACATATATGGTTGTGTTTTAAATGTGTCTGAGACAGTTTGATATAATTTGAGGCAGCGTGTGATATTTGTGCCCGTATACGCTATCTGTATGTGATTCAGAGTTGATGAGTGTGTTCGGGTGCCCAGTTCGGGCACTAGTCACGGCCTACGGGGTTGGGTCGTGACAACCATACTACCCACATACGTATCTACGAGCCTATACTAGAGTACTAAACATGTGGACGGGACAGGACCCCGTCGTGCCCAAAATACGTATATGTACACAAAAGAATAAACCAAATAGCACCTCCGGAATAATGGAGTGCTCCTGTAAATCTGCTGATAACTTCTACGAGTCCGGATCACCTCCCTGTCTACCTGTGGGAATGAACACAGTGTCCAAAGAAAACAGACGTCAGTACGAACATTGTACTGAGTATGTAAGGCATGAATGAAATGAATATAATAGAGAAATCATAAGTCATAAGATGAAGATTTAACCTGCGTGACTTTTAAGGGTGGATACATTTCATACATATATCATATACATATAATCATAGTACATGTATCATCATAGCTCATACATCATCGTATCATATAGATCATCATCGTTAACCCGCGTCCGGGTAACCATCATATGCCGCCCACTAGTGGTGATCATGCCCGGACCTCTAGGCTCAGTGTAAACATAGCAGCCCGCCTTAGTGGTGACATGGCCGGCCATTTAGGCACAGTGGAATCGTACGCAGCCCGCCTTCGCGATGACATGCCCGGCCAACTAGGTACGTTGGAATCGTATGGTTATATAGTCAACATAAACTTATCATCATCATTATCATGCTCGTATCGTATCTCTTTTCTTTATCATGTGTGTAAGTAGCTTTTCATAGTCATGGACTCATAATGTCCATTATGTAGGAAGATCATGGAAAAATAGGAAGATTTACGTCATAGGAGTCATGCCATAGAAGGAAAGGATTAGCCTTACATACCTCTTCGTTTAGCTACTCTATCACTTGAACGCTCCTCTCCAATATTCACGTTTCTACCTTCAAGAGAGTTCATACTCATTTTAGATAATCGATAACATGTGTTTGTACTAAAGCTAAAGAAAATTGAGCAGCATCTCCTTTGTTTCACTACTTTCTCCATATCATATATCAACTCCCAAACATCAATAATAGCATTCCTAATACCATCAATAACTTTTATCAAATTCATCATTATCCAATCCCTACAATTTCCTCTCAAGGTCATCCATAATCATGATCATGATATAACATTACATTCATTCTCATCTAATGTTTCTATCATGCTCTTATCATCATTCATAACGTAATTACAATCACAACCTATCAATATTCATGATTCACTCCAAACTACTACTCAAAATGACACTATTCTTACATTCATAAATCATTTTCTATCTCCTTCTACAATCCAAGTGTTTCAACTTTTCAACACCTTAAACAACATGAAGATACCATGAAACTTAACTTAGATGGTGTAGGAATAAGTCTTGAGTGGAAATACTTCACTTGTGCAAAACCCTAGTTCCACTTCCCATGAAATTTCTTAACTTGGATGAACTTTAATGTGTTTCTTACACTTAATTTTTTTGGTTTGATGAAATTGATCATCAATTTCTCTTGGGTGCTTTTATGTGAAGAGTTTGGAAGGTTCTAGAGAGGTCTTGAGTTATGGAGAATGAAAATAATGAGCTTGGGTGCTCTTATTTAAAAACTTAAGAATCTGTGCCGACATAATTATACGGACACTTATACGGTCCGTATAAATTTATACGGTCCGTATAAGTGACCGTAAAAATCATCCCAACCACAACTCATTCTGTGACCATTATACGACACATTATATGGTCCGTATAATTTTATACGGTCCGTATAAGTGACCGTATAATTCCATCAGTGAGGGACCTTCACTGTGAAGATTCTGCGGACCATTATACGGACCGTATAATTGGTCGTATAATCTGTCTCTTCTCCGATTTTGTTCTCGTCACTTCGTTTGATCTAAAATATTTATGGAACCTTCTTGATACTTGTTTAACACCTTATTAACAATCTAGGGGACATTATAACTCTTCTCCAAAACATCATTAAGCCATCATTAATTCGATACTCGTAAATCCTGCCCGACACACAACATATACCTTGCTTTCCTTAACAACTTTCGTCTCCTACCTCGAATGTCTTTGAAATCTTATTTAAAATCATCAAACGTTATTTCTTGCTTGTTAAAACATTGTATATGTCGTGGCTTTTGTTAATCTATTTACTGTACATTAACGGGAAATTTTTAGGGTGTAACATTCTTCCCCCCTTTTGGAACATTCGTCCTCGAATGTTAAACACTCGGGAATGCTACGAAAATTTCGCCATAGTTTCCCCTATAATATCACACTACCATCCTCTCACAACAGCCCACAATAACATTGCCTCACAGGGATACATCATAATAGCAATATAAGTTGGCCACACACGACCCATATGCATAAAAGAAAGCATACATACCTCGTAATTTTGGTGTTGCATCTTGGCTCTCTTTCGGGGGCTGAAATAAGTGCGTGTATTTGGATTTCATAGTCTTTTCTGCTTCCTAAGTCATTTCTTCTCGATGGTTATTTCGTCATAAAACTTTAACTGAGGGCACTTCCTTATTTCGAAGTTTCCGTACTTGCCTGTCTAATATAGCAATGGGCACCTCTTTATAAACCAGCTTTTCTGTCACTTGGACATCATCTAATGGAACAATCCTCTCAGGATCTCCAACACACTTGCGGAGCATTGAGACATGGAAAACTGGATGGACCGATTCAAGTTCTGGAGGCAAGTCCAATTCATAAGTTACTTGACCCACCTTGCGAATAATCTTATAAGGTCCAATGTATCGAGGACTTAACTTTCCCTTTTTACCAAATCTCATCACACCTGTCATCGGTGACACCTTTAAGAATACCCAATCATCAACTTGAAATTCTAGGTCTCGTCAACGGTTGTCCGCATATGATTTTTGGCGACTTTGGGCTGTCACTAATCGATCTCGGATTACCTTGACGTTTTCTACCGCTTGCTGAATCAACTCAGGGCCTATTAGCTGTACTTCTCCTATTTCAAACCATCCAATTGGGGATCTACACTTCCTTCCATATAAAGCTTCATATGGAGCAATTTGGATACCGGAATGATAGCTATTGTTATATGCGAACTCGATTAGAGGTAAGTGGTCATCCCAACTACCACCAAAATCTACAACACATGCTTTTAGCATATCCTCCAAGGTCTGAATGGTACGTTCGACTTGCCCATCAGTCTACGAATGAAATGTCGTGCTAAGCTTTACTTGGGTACCCAAACTGTCACACCCTAATCTTACTAGGGTGTGATGGGCACCCGACCCCATATTCGGAGCCGAGCGAACCTGCTGACTCTTATTACATACATACTCGCTTGGATTCCTAACTCAAATAAAATGGAATACAGAATAAGAGCTTTCAGAAACATTCTTTTCATCGTTCTCAAGTCAAACAAAATCTGTGATCATATGGAATTTATAACATAACACAAAATGACACATCGGCTGATGGAGCCGCTTACAAGACTGACATTCTATACCCATGACTCTGTCTGCAAAATTCTCTAACGTCAATCCGGATTCATGATATATATACTCTGACTCGGCAACACTCCAGAAGAAGATGGAGCTTGCCAATTCCACTGGAACATCTTCTAGCAAGTCTTCTATTCATCTGGGTGTACCTGCGTGGAATGAAACGCAACCCCGAATAAAAGGGGGTCAGTACGGAATATGTACTGAGCATGTAAGGCAGGAATCACAGTAAAAGGATCATAACTAATATAAGGAGTACAGGAACAAGTACAATGTTCAAAATACCAAAAATCTTGCCTTTAAAACATAAATCATGCATATCCTTATCATATACCGTACCCGGCCCGTTATGGGGCTCGGTGGATAAAATCATGTCATCACACTATCATATCATCATGCATGCATATATACATACATATACCGTACCCGGCCCTCTAGTGAGGGACTCGGTGAATGAAGTCATACCCTACCCGGCCCATCATGGGACTTGGTGCCATAATCATATCATCATGTGCATATACCGTACCCGACCCATCATGGGACTCGGTGCCATAATCATATAATCATATACATATACCGTACTCGGTCCTCTAGCGAGGGACTCGGTGAACAATGCAGTGGAGTTCGCACGAGAACGTGTCCTGGCCCGCGACTCAGTGAAAGATATATTGAGGCGTGCACGAGCAGAGTAGTGAGAAACTATATGCATATAAAACAAATTTTAAGACTCGATGGATAAGTACATAAATCGATACTTGAGGATCATAAACACGTTTCAAGTCAATCCGAGTTAGTATGAGAAAGTTATGAACATTTTTTGTACAGAAACCTCTACGAATGTTTCAGAAGCTATCTTTGGAAAATCAAAGCAATAGTCATATCGAGTACCTTTCGAATATCGTTATGGATCAAATCAAAATAGAACTTTTGGAACCACACACATGTATCAAGACATAACAAAACAGTTTTCGGAAGTCAAGAACGTTAGCCATCCTAGTGGCTCTAAGAATAGGAGTTTCTTTGAAATCATATATATACATTGTCTGTTTGTCTCACAAAGATCATGCCAAAAGAAAGAAAGGGTAAGCCTTACATACTTGTCCCACGTCCTATTAGCTACGCTTATTCGTCCAAGCTTGCTAGTCTACATTCAAGAGAATTGACACAATCATTAGACTCATCGTCATATACTTGTCTTAGTCCTCCAAATGAATTCATTTACAATCTACCAAAATTTCGGCAGCATTTCCCCTGTAAATTCAGCAAACCCCGAGAATCCAACTCGGCCAAATTATCAACAACAATCCGAGAATTCAACTCGGCCATATTATCAACAACAATACCAATAATCATATTTCCAACTTCAACAATTAATTCAAAATGCATTCTAACACTAGCAATCCTTTCTACACAATTCGACGGCATTTCATTTATATTCAATTCAACCACATATAATCAAGCCAACATCAATACTTACACATTTAAGCACTAGCCCAAGAGCTTCCAAACAAGACTCAAGAACACTTTAACAATCCGCGCAATGTTCAAAACGACCCAAACAATATACAACACCTCCCGAATCCTCTCAACTCAACATAACCAACAACAACACATTTATTCCTTCCAAATTCATGAAGTATAACAACCACACGTTAACAATATCATTCATGCAAACATAAGAATCATTCTAACGGCACATTAACTTCTACAACAATCCCATAATGATTACAACTTCATTTCAAGTCATCAAACCTTCATTTTCATCTTGGAATCCACAACTACAACAATCAAAATACTAAATAAAATCAATTCATCATATCTACACAACACCACCCCTATTCGGCCATCACTTACACTCATATACTTTCATGAATCTCATTCATTTCTACACTCTACAACATATACAAACCATCCATAACATATGAAAAGAAGATTAAACCTTACCTTTTCCACTTATCTTCGTACTTGGCTAAGGTTGCTCCTTGCAAGAATGAATGGTTTTCTTGCCCCAACAACTACTCCACGTTAAAGAGGACCTTCCAATTGGTGGGATTGCTAGAAGAAAATATTTTTTTTGATCAAGATTTTTGAACCTCAATGTTGGTCACCATGGCCGAATGGCTCCTCTTTGTTCTCTCCAAGTTTCTTGAATTTTCTCAAGTGTGAAGATGATAAATGTGATGAATTTGTCATCTTTCATGTACATATATTAAGCTTCCATGTGGGCCTCGGTCCACACCCACTTGGACGGCCACATGGCCCTTTTTGTTTCAAGACTACTATTTAATTTTTGTTTTTGTTTTGTAATTCATGAAAAATTATTTTCCTAATTGCAAATTTACCCTTAGCCTTCCCCAATATTACCATGAACAACCTTGCGAATTTCCCTTTTTATCCTTAGCCTTTATCAATATTTCCATACTAATAAACAACTTGTATATTAAAATAACTTTGGAAAATAGTCTTGCCCTTAACTTACCACGGCTACCTTGAAACATCCGAATGTACAAAATACGGGATATAACATCCTCCCCCCCTTTAAAACATTCGTCCTCGAATGTTCAACTGGCCTCATGGGGTGTTATAATACTTCGGGAGCGTCCCTCTTATAGTTGTCCTTTTCTTCATGCTCATTCCTTATCTTTCACCCTATTTTCTTTATAATCGAACTCCTCGATGTTTCCATGAGGCCTCATTACGTGTCATGGGTTTTCTAATCCACTGCGCCAACTCATTATCCTTGTCCTTCCCAGGTCATCTCTTCTCTGTTATTATTTCGCCACGTCACCTTAACAGAAGCCACGTCTTTGGTACGTAATCTTCACTTGACGGTCTAGTGTGGCTATAAACTACTTCTTTATCCTCATGTTCGCCTCATGGTATACTTATTGTCAATTCGTTTATACTTCTTTCAGGTATCCTTCTGATGTGCCGATATGCTTTGAACTCTGGCTCCGAGCTAATAAATTTTCCTCCTCTGGACCCTGAAAATGTTGTGATTCCTTTTAAGTCCAATATAATATGTTCTCCCCCCCCTCCCCCTTTTTAAGGGGCTCCTTATACGCCAACAGTCTCCGAGTATCCTTGTCTACGATAATTACCTACCGCCCTTCACTTTCTTCTTAAAGCCGGGGTTCCGTTATTGTATAATCTGGCCTGTCTATCTTCTTGCTACTTACTCTCTCATTTTTAACTAGAATGCTTATAAGGGTATCCAATTCCGATTCCTTCTTTTTCGTCTTTCCATACCTCTGGCTTTCGTGACTAACGGTGTCTTGGACTCACAAGTTCATAGGGACGTTGGGATTCACTATGTCCTTTTGTGAAGTCTTCGATTATACCCTACTCCTCATCTTTGTTTCCAACTCTGTGCATAACATATCGAAAACTTCTTACCATAAGTTTTACTTTCATTTTATGTCTATACCATCATTTTGTCAACATTTCCATACTCTTCCATCCACTATTAGTCCTTTCGCCCATTTAGCTCACTTACTCGAAAGTCTTCTTAACTACGCGCTTGTATTGCAGCTGCGCATCCATGTTTTTCAAGCGTCCCGCTACTTTTGCTCTTAGCACAGAATCCTTACAGTTTACACTCTCTCTATCCTCGCTCATCGAACCTTTAATTATATTTATGATGCTATGACCGAGCGGTCCCCCATGCACATTCCTTGTATTTCATTCCATTTCCTCTAAGATCGAATCTCTCAAACCTCACATGAATTCTCGTTCCATGCCATTAATTTCCCAATCAACAGTTTCGACCCATCATCCTTGTTCTTTCCTCAATGCGTAATCGGGTTCCTACCGCTAACTCGTTAAGATATCCTTCTTATTCCTATGGTTAAAGATTTCCAATTATTTTGCTCCTAAATGTTCTCCGCCTCCTTCAACTAACCTGTTAGTATGACTTTCCTACTTTCATCCTTAACCCTCCTTGGGTTTCTTCCTCCTCGAGTACTTTTCTTCTCTTGTTATTTGTTGCACCGGCTCTGAAGTTCGTGAAATATTACTTTAAACGCGCAAATCCATTCTATTCTTAAGTTATCCTTTTGGAAAGCTCCTCCGTGTCCAAGGCATCCGTGTTAATTTTACCCTACGCTTATCTCTTTATATACCTCTCACAGGCTGGGAATCTCTTAACATCGTCGCAGGGCCTAAGCATTCTTTCTCTTACCTCACGTTCCTTGTCGCAGTCACTATTCCTTCAGCCCCACTTATTGATATCGGTTCTCGAACCCCACACATTCCTCTTTTGTTCCATATTACCACACTTTATCCTTTTCACGTACCTACCTTTGAATTTTTACCCAAGTAGTCTCGTGCCTTGCCTGCAGTTTTTCTCAGGACTTCACTCACTCATGTTTCTTACCTTTCACCTTTTTTCCAACATTTTGATCTCCTTGCCTTCCATTTACTCACTCTCTTTCTTTTTCAAATATCGTTGTATTAGAACTTTCCAATCTTAACCAGTAGTGAAAATAATAGCAGCTTACCTTGTAACACTGGTACCATTTATTTTTTTGTTGTCACTTGAACTTCGGTACCTTTACTCGATTGATGCCTTCCATACCGTAGCACCGGTTGCTGGGACTCACATGCCCACCGATATATTCACAAGTGGGATATCATACGCATTCATATATATGTATATATAATTGCTACCATCTCGCCTACAAAATACTTCCAAACGCTATTCAAGCTTATCCTAATTCCAGAGTTGTGATGCACTCTCTATCTCTTCACCAGTCTAGTCTGACTCGTCCTACGCGACCTCTTATGGTCTCCAACTATTACATATACTCTAGTTTCCCTTAGGCCACTCTAGCTTCTCATTTGTCTCTTATGTCTAAATCTATAGGATTTCTTGCACACTTCCGAGGGGGTCACCCATCCTAATATTTCTCTCACCTCAGCACGCTTAACCTCGAAACTTTGATGAAATCCGATGCATTAATGCTGATATAATCGCATCTACCTCTCCGCATGACCTTCATTACATGATCTGGAGAAAGTCGAAGTCTTACAGATTTCGAGACATTTTCGTAACACGTCTTTCCCTTTACAATTACTATTTTACCCTTTTCAATCCTCAATATTCACCTTTCACTTATGTGTATAACTACCTTTCGTCCTAGATTCTTAGATTCCCGATGGTAGGGAACACGCCTTCGTCGCCATTACTTATAAATACTCGATTATCCATCTCCTTGGGCTTCTGCTCGCCACTCTTATATAATAATTTACATCAAAACTGATTGTCGACTTCCCTGAATCCACCAACAGACCTTGCTCCTACTAAACCTCGAATGTTATCCATCTTAATCCTTTGAACTGCTAGTCGTCTTTCTCGCAATTATTCTTCATGCTATGACAATTCCATAAATCCTCTAAGACAACACATCCCACTTATTGTCTATTTACGATATTTCCTTTCCACGCTTCCTTCTGTTAGGCGTACCTAACTAAATGACCTGATTTGGAAAAGTTTCTGGCAGGGTCTTCTTTTACAATTCTTACTATTCAGAATCTGCACGCAGCAAACACCAACAATGCCTCACAGGGCATACATATGTATACGACATATTCCAGCCATCCAGAGCTTCCAATTTCAGATAAAAGAATGAAAATACCAAAACTTACCCCTATGACTTTCCATATCGCCAGTCACCTTCTTCCGTCGATACTATACTCCCGCTAAGGTCAAAGGTTAGTGCAAGGAATTTCATTTCCTATGACTTGGCTCTATCGCACGATCTAAGACAGAAAGAAGGTCAACAATCCCTAGATGCCCTGCAGCCTCCTGCTTATAAATGTGGCCGGCTTCACACCCATAAACAGGACTCTACTGGACACGACTTTGTAGACAACCCCTAGGATGACCTGCTCTGATACCACTTTGTCACACCCTAATCTTACTAGGGTGTGATGGGCACCCGACCCCATAGTCGGAGCCGAGCGAACCCGCTGACTCTTATTACATACATACTCGCTTGGATTCCTAACTCAAATAAAATGGAAGACACAATAACAGCTTTCAGAAACATTCCTTTCGCCGTTCTTAAGTAAAAAAAAATCTGTGATCATATGGAATTTATAACATAACACAAAATGACACATCGGCTGATGGAGCCGCTTACAAGACTGACATTCTATACCCACGACTCTGTCTGCAAAGTCTCTAACGTCAATCCGGATTCTAATATATATACTCTGACTCGGCAACACTCCAGAAGAAGATGGAGCTTGCCAATTCCGCTGGAACAGCTTCTAGCAAGTCTTCTATTCATCTGGGTGTACCTGCGTGGCATGAAACGCAGCCCCAGAAGAAAAGGGGGTCAGTACGGAATATATACTGAGCATGTAAGCCAGGAATCACAGTAAAAGGATCATAACTGATATAAGGAGTACAGGAACAAGTACAATGTTCAGAATACCAAAACTCTTGCCTTTAAAACATAAATCATGCATATCCTTATCATATACCGTACCCGGCCCGTTATGGGGCTCGGTGGATAACATCATGTCATCACACTATCATATCATCATGCATGCATGTATACATACATATACCGTACCCGGCCCTCTAGTGAGGGACTCGGTGAATGAAGTCATACCGTACCCGGCCCATCATGGGACTCGGTGCCATAATCATATCATCATGTGCATATACCGTACCCGGCCCATCATGGGAATCGGTGCCATAATCATATCATCATATACATATACCGTACTCGGCCCTATAGCGAGGGACTCGGTGAACAATGCAGTGGAGTACGCACGAGAACGTGTCCTGGCCCGGGACTCAGTGAAAGACATATTGAGGCGTGCACGAGCAGAGTAGTGAGAAACTATATGCATATAAAACAAATTTTAAGACTCGATGGATAAGTACATAAATCGACACTTGAGGATCATAAACACGTTTCAAGTCAATCCAAGTTAGTATGAGAAAGTTATGAACATTTTTTGTACAGAAACCTCTACGAATGTTTCAGAAGCTATCTGTCACACCCTAACCTTATTAGGGTGTGATGGGCACTCGACCTCACATACAGAGCCGAGCGAACCCGCAGACCCTGATTACACACCTAATCTTTTTTTTGAGCATTCTGAAAGTCAATTACAAATAAAATACATGTTGAGCTTTCAAAATTTTCTGCTTACTATTTCCAGAATTTAACAAATCTGTAATTATATAAAATTTACTACATAACACAAAATGATATATCGGCTGATGTAGCCGCTTACAGACTGACTATCATTACCCACGACGCTGTCTGCAAAGTCTCTAATACTGATCAGACATCACAGCATACATACTCTGACTCGGCAACACTCCTAGAGGAAATGGAGCCCGCCAATCCACAGGATCATCTTCAGCTAATCTCGTCTATCCATTTGTGGGTACCTGCGCGGCATGAAACGCAGCCCCCGAAGAAGAGGGGGTCAGTACGAAATATGTACTGAGTATGTAAGGCATGAGTACAGAAAACGAAACCATGACTGAGACAGATAGAACAACATACAAATAGCCTATCCAGAATACCAAACACTTATTATTTTTCTTTTCCAGACACGAATCATACTTACTCATCTCGTATGCCAGACGGATTACAGAACGTACAAAGTACTCAAATGATGTCATATAGCAAACGGAATACAGAATATACGGAAGGTCAGAATGCTTACTCTCCAACACAAGTCATGCATATCGGAATCAGATATCATATCACATACGCGTTAACCCCGGGGACATATACCACGCTGGGACAAATACCATATCATACATACGGTAACCTCGGGGACAAATATCACGCTGAGGGACCGGTCACATCCTATCATATACATGATAACCTCGGGGACAGATAACACGCCGAGGAACCGGTGAACAATGCCAAGGGATGCGCACGATAACATAGGAATGTGGTCGCCACTCTTACCTTTGGCGCCATAACACCTCATACTTCAGAAAATTTGCTCCGATCTCCGTCACACATCATAACATAACCACGGTACCCGGGGGCGGACAGATAACACAACACCCTGAGCCCGGACACATCATACTTCATAATATATCCTCGGTAACCGGGGACGGACATATAACACAGTACCTCGGAACCGGACACATCATACCTCGGAATTCATATATGGAACCCGGCCCTCAACAGAGGACTCGGCGAACCATCCGCACGATACATACCGGCCCTAGACTCGGTGAAGGAAATCATAACATATGCACGAGCAGAATAGTGAGAAACCGAATGCACATAATTCAAACTCAATAGATTAATCAAACATATTCTCAGAATATCCAGAACAGATTACTTATTACAGAATACTTATGTCAAATTACTTTTATCAGAATATTTCTATCAAAGTACTTATATCTCTTTTACTCAATCAGGATACATATTCCAAATTACTTGTAGCATAATCTCTCATATCAGAACACTTATACCAAATACTCTCATCCAGATATTTATATCAGAATGTTCAGACCAACATACTTATGTCAGAATACGGATGTCAGGTTTGCTTAAGTCAGGATTCCCCTATCCAGGCTATTAGTTGCCTATATTAGGGAGAACATACAGATCACAAATAGACTCGGGATCATAGAATGGAATAACCCAAAGTATATATCAATGTCATACCCTACTTAGCTCTAGGACATGCCAAAAGAATGAAAGGGTAAGCCTTACATACCTGTGCTGCGACCAACTAGTTACGCTTGTACATCCCACTTGTTTGTCTACATGCAAGAAAGTTCATCCCTTCATTAGTTCCATTATCATATACTTGCTTTAACCTTTCAAACACATTCACTTATATTCTGCCGGAATTTCGGCAGCATCTCCCCTGTAAATATACCAACCCCGAGAATATGGCTCGGCCCAACTCAACAACAACCCAACCAACAACCAAGCTACAACATCAATAAGAGGTTCAAAACACATTCTAACATTAGTGACTTTTTTCTATACAATTTGACGGCATTCCACTTTCATTCAAATCAACCGCATGCAATCAAACCAACATCCATCTTCATGCATTCAAGTACTAATCCAAACTATTTAAACAAGATTCAAACAACCCAACGATGCACCATGGAACCCGAAATCTTCCAACTTCCATAGGAACCATCACAACACATTTCTTTCTTCAAACTTCACAAACTACACCAACAAACCACACTTTAACAACATTATTATCATAATTACAAGAAACTACATTTGATTCAAATTGGCTTCCAAAAACAGCCCGCAACAATTACGACACCAACTTTGATCATTAAACTCTCATTTATATCACATAATCCACAACACAACAACCCAAACATACTAAATAAAATTAGTTCATTCTTGGACATGCAAAACAGTCCATTTTCGGTCAGCCCTTCAACACACAAATTCCATGATTTTCATCCATTTTCCACACGTTACTACAACACACAAGCATGTTGAATACAAATTAATTCATCACCCCAACACAACTCTACATACACATTGTTAATCACACACATACCATACACGGCCATACTCAAACACACATACTTCCATATATTTCATCCATTTCTCCACTCCACACACAAAAACAATCAAACTACTACATGAATTCAATCTATTGTTTTCCACACACATCACCCATTCGGCTATACCACATACATACATATTTCATGAGTTCCATTCATTTCTACATATCACAACATGCACAACCATCCATAATACATATAAGAAGGTTGAATTCTTACCTTTTCTCTTCAATTCTTCAACTTAGCCAAGGTTGCCAACTTGCAACAAAGAGGAATATTTTTGCTTCAACAACTAGACCATGTTAAAGAGAGCCTTAAAATTAGTAGGAATACATAAAGAAATAAATTTTTGGAATATAATTTCCATGGCCTAATTTTCTTTGGCCATGGCCGAAACCCTCATCTTTCCCTCTCTTCATTTTTTTTTTTTTGTTCTTGTATTCTTTGTCTTAAATGGAGAGTAGACTCATATATATATATATATATATATATATATATATATGAGGGGCACATGCCCCTCTCTAGAAATTTGTTGAAATTAAAAGAAGACTAATGTCTTCTTAAACAAGCTTGAGTCCATATTGTATTTTTATAATTTACAAATAGCCCCCATTAATTAAAATAAGAGCATATAGTGCACGGCCAACATGGCCCCTTCATGAATTTTCCTGGACTTTTGTAAAATTACCATTTTGCCCCTAATCTTCCACATTATTTCCATTGGTCATTTTGCGAATCTCTCTTTTTGCCCTTGGACTTCTTCAACATTTCCATACCAATAATACTCATGATTAATATCCTTAACAACCTGTACGTTAGAATATTTTTAAAAGAATGGTCTTGCCTTAACTTATCACGACGATGTCGAAATATCCAAACGTGTAAAATGTGGGCTATAACATCCTCCCCCCCTTTAGAACATTCGTCCTCGAATGTTCAACTGACCTTATGGGGACTCGTAACACATCGGGAGGGGGTTTCTTTCATAGTTGCCCGTTTCTCCATGCCCATTCCACATAATCGAGCCTTTCCGCCCTCATATGGGTCCTTATTCTGTCTCATGGGTTTCCTAAGTGCTAGGCCAACTTGTCTTCCTTGAATCATCTCCTTTCTCCATCAACTTCCCATGGCTCATTTTTAAGAGCCATGGCCAAAACCCCCTAAGCTCTTTTTTTTTTTTTTTTCTTCTTGCTTTCTTTCTTTACTCACTTCTTTTTCAAATACCGAACTGTTAAGACCTTTTTGTCCTTGACCCATAGTGAAAATAGCGTCTTACTTATAACATTTACACCATTTGTTTTCTCACTACTATTTAGGTTTCGGTGTCCCTTTACTCGATTGAGGTCTCCGTTACCGTAGCATAGGTTATTGGGACACACGTGTCCACTGATATCATCGTATATGGAATATCGTATGCATCCACACCTACACATATAGTTATTATCAATTAACCCACAAAATATTTCCAAACTTTATTCAAGCCTATCCTAATTCCCAAGCTGTGACACACTTTTTGTCTCTTCACCGAGCTGGTCTGCCTCGTTCTCTGCGTCTTCTTATGGTCTCCAACCACCCCATACACCATAGTCTCACTCAGGTTACTCTAGTTTTCCATTTGTTCCTTTAAATTTTAATTTTTCAAATTTTCCCAATTACTTCCCAGGGGGGTCACCCATCCTGAAATTGATCCCACCTGAGCACGCTTAACCTCGAATCTTTAGTGGAATCCGACGCCTTAATGCTGATATTTTCGGGTCCACTTTCTCGCATGACCTTTACTACATGATTCGGGACTAATCGAGGTCTTACAGATCCCGGGACACCTTCGTGGCACGTCTTTTCTTCCACAATTACCATTTTACCCTTTCCAATCCTCAGTGCTCACCTTTCACTTTCATGTGTAACTACTTTTCATTCTGGGTTCCCAGACTCCTGCTGATAACAGATACACCTTCGTTGTCATTATTTTATGGATGCCCCGATATCAGTCCGTTCGAACTTCTTACTTACCGCTTTTACATAGTAACCTATGGCAAAATTAATTGTCGACTTTCTGAATCCTCCATCCGACCTTGTTTTTCTTATACTATCTTCCTGTACACAACAAATACCAATAACACCTTACAAAATATACAGCTATACCATATTCTGGCCATCCGGGACTGCCAATTCCAGGTAACAAATCGAATACACCGATACTTACCCCTGCGACTTTCCATGTCATCACTCACCTTTCCGTCGTACGTAAGGCTTACATAAGAAATTTCATTTCCTATAGCTTGGCTCTATCGCACGATCTATGACAGAAAGAAGGTCAACAATCCCTAAATGCCCTGTAGCCTCCTGTTTATAAATGTGGCGCGCTTCATACCATAAACAGGATTCTACCAGACACGACTTTGCAGACAACCCCTAGGACAGACCTGCTCTGATACCACTTTGTCACACCCTAACCTTATTAGGGTGTGATGGGCACTCGACCTCACATACAGAGTCGAGCGAACCCGCAGACCCTCATTACACACCTAATTTTTTTTTGAGCATTCTGAAAGTCAATTACAAATAAAATACATGTTGAGCTTTCAAAATTTTCTACTTACTATTTCCAGAATTTAACAAATCTGTAATTATATAAAATTTACTACATAACACAAAATGACATATCGGCTGATGGAGCCGCTTACAGACTGACTATCATTACCCACGACGCTGTCTGCAAAGTCTCTAATACTGATCAGACATCACAGCATACATACTCTGACTCGGCAGCACTCCTAGAGGAAATGGAGCCCGCCAATCCACTGGATCATCTTCAGCTAATCTCGTCTATCCATTTGTGGGTACCTGCGCGACATGAAACGCAGCCCCCGAAGAAGAGGGGGTTAGTACGGAATATGTACTGAGTATGTAAGGCATGAGTACAGAAAACGAAACCATGACTGAGACAGATAGAACAACATACAAATAGCCTATCTAGAATACCAAACACTTATTATTTTTCTTTTCCAGACACGAATCATACTTACTCATCTCGTATGCCAGACGGATTACAGAACGTACAAATTACTCAAATGATGTCATATAGCAAACGAAATACAGAATATACGGAAGGTCAGAATGCTTACTCTCCAACACAAGTCATGCATATCGGAATCGGATATCATATCACATACGCGGTAACCCCGGGGACATATGCCACGCCGGGACAAATACCATATCATACATACGGTAACCTCGGGGACAAATATCACGCCGAGGGACCGGTCACATCCTATCATATACATGATAACCTCGGGGACAGATAACACGCCGAGGAACCGGTGAACAATGCCAAGGGATGCGCACGATAACATAGGAACGTGGTCGCCACTCCTACCTTTGGCGCCATAACACCTCATACTTCAGAAAATTTGCTCCAATCTCCGTCACACATCATAACATAACCACGGTACCTGGGGGTGGACAGATAACACAGCACCCCGAGCCCGGACACATCATACTTCATAATATATCCTCGGTAACCGGGGACAGACATATAACACAGTACCCCGGAACCGGACACATCATACCTCGGAATTCGTATATGGAACCCGACCCTCAACAGAGGACTCGGCGAACCATCCGCACGATACATACCGGCCCCGGACTTGGTGAAGGAAATTATAACATATGCACGAGCAGAATAGTGAGAAACCGAATGCACATAATTCAGACTCAATAGATTAATCAAACATATTCTCAGAATAAACATAACAGATTACTTATTACAGAATACTTATGTCAAATTACTTTTATCAGAATATTTCTATCAAAGTACTTATATCGCTTTTACTCAATCAGGATACATATTCCAAATTACTTGTAGCATAATCTCTCATATCAGAACACTTATACCAAATACTCTCATCCGGATATTTATATCAGAATGTTCAGACCAACATACTTATGTCAGAATACGGATGTCAGGTTTGCTTAAGTCAAGATTCCCCTATCCAGGCTATTAGTTGCCTATATTAGGGAGAACATACAGATCACAAATAGACTCGGGATCATAGAATGGAATGACCCAAAGTATATATCAATGTCATACCCTACTTAGCTCTAGGACATGCCAAAAGAATGAAAGGGTAAACCTTACATACCTGTGCTGCGACCAACTAGTTACGCTTGTGCATCCCACTTGTTTGTCTACATGCAAGAAAGTTCATCCCTTCATTAGTTCCATTATCATATACTTGCTTTAACCTTTCAAACACATTCACTTATATTCTGCCGGAATTTCGGCAGCATCTCCCCTGTAAATATACCAACCCCGAGAATATGGCTCGGCCCAACTCAACAACAACCCAACCAACAACCAAGCTACAACATCAATAAGAGGTTCAAAACACATTCTAACATTAGTGACTTTTTTCTATACAATTTGACGGCATTCCACTTTCATTCAAATCAACCGCATGCAATCAAACCAACATCCATCTTCATGCATTCAAGTACTAATCCAAACTATTTAAACAAGATTCAAACAACCCAACGATGCACCATGGAACCCGAAATCTTCCAACTTCCATAGGAACCATCACAACACATTTCTTTCTTCAAACTTCACAAACTACACCAACAAACCACACTTTAACAACATTATTATCATAATTACAAGAAACTACATTTGATTCAAATTGGCTTCCAAAAACGGCTGCAACAATTACGACACCAACTTGGATCATTAAACTCTCATTTATATCACATAATCCACAACACAACAACCCAAACATACTAAATAAAATTAGTTCATTCTTGGACATGCAAAACAGTCCATTTTCGGCCAGCCCTTCAACACACAAATTCCATGATTTTCATCCATTTTCCACACGTTACTACAACACACAAGCATGTTGAATACAAACTAATTCATCGCCCCAACACAACTCTACATACACATTGTTAATCACACACATACCATACACTGCCATACTCAAACACACATACTTCCATATATTTCATCCATTTCTCCACTCTACACACAAAAACAATCAAACTACTACATGAATTCAATCCATTGTTTTCCACACACATCACCCATTCGGCTATACCACATACATACATATTTCATGAGTTCCATTCATTTCTACATATCACAACATGCACAACCATCCATAATACATATAAGAAGGTTGAATTCTTACCTTTTCTCTTCAATTCTTCAACTTAGCCAAGGTTACCAACTTGCAACAAAGAGGAATATTTTTGCTTCAACAACTAGACCATGTTAAAGAGAGCCTTAAAATTAGCCCCCATTAATTAAAATAAGAGCATATAGTGCACGGCCAACATGGCCCCTTCATGAATTTTCCTGGACTTTTGTAAAATTACCATTTTGCCCCTAATCTTCCACATTATTTCCATTGGTCATTTTGCGAATCTCTCTTTTTTCCCTTGGACTTCTTCAACATTTCCATACCAATAATACTCATGATTAATATCCTTAACAACTTGTACGTTAGAATATTTTTAAAAGAATGGTCTTGCCTTAACTTATCACGACGATATCGAAATATCCAAACGTGTAAAATGCGGGCTATAACACTATCTTTGGAAAATCAAAGCAATAGTCATATCATGTACCTTTCGAATATCGTTATGGATCAAATCAAAATAGAACTTTTGGAACCACACACATGTATCAAGACATAACAAAACAGTTTTCGGAAGTCAAGAACATTAGCCATCCCAGTGGCTCTAAGAGTAGGAGTTTCTTTGAAATCATATATATACATTGTCTGTTTGTCTCACAAAGATCATGCCAAAAGAAAGAAAGGGTAAGCCTTACATACCTGTCCCACGTCCTATTAGCTACGCTTATTTGTCCAAGCTTGCTAGTCTACATTCAAGAGAATTGACACAATCATTAGACTCATCGTCATATACTTGTCTTAGTCCTCCAAATGAATTCATTTACAATCTACCGAAATTTCGGCAGCATTTCCCCTGTAAATTCAGCAAACCCCGAAAATCCAACTCGGCCAAATTATCAACAACAATCCGAGAATTCAACTCGGCCATATTATCAACAACAATACCAACAATCATATTTCCAACTTCAACAATTAATTCAAAATGCATTCTAACACTAGCAATCCTTTCTACACAATTCGACGACATTTCATTTATATTCAATTCAACCATATATAATCAAGCCAACATCAATACTTACACATTTAAGCACTAGCCCAAGAGCTTTCAAACAAGACTCAAGAACACTTTAACAATCCGCGCAATGTTCAAAACGACCCAAACAATATATAACACCTCTCGAATCCTCTCAACTCAACATAACCAACAACAACACATTTATTCCTTCCAAATTCATGAAGTATAACAACCACACGTTAACAATATCATTCATGCAAACATAAGAAATCATTCTAACGGTACATTAACTTCTACAACAATCCCATAACGATTACAACTTCATTTCAAGTCATCAAACCTTCATTTTCATCTTGGAATCCACAACTACAACAATCAAAATACTAAATAAAATCAATTCATCATATCTACACAACACCACCCCTATTCGGCCATCACTTACACACACATACTTTCATGAATCTCATTCATTTCTACACTTTACAACATATACAAACCATCCATAACATATGAAAAGAAGATTAAACCTTACCTTTTCCACTTATCTTCTTACTTGGCTAAGGTTGCTCCTTGCAAGAATGAATGGTTTTCTTTCCCCAACAACTACTCCACGTTAAAGAGGACCTTCCAATTGGTGGGATTGCTAGAAGAAAATAATTTTTTTGATCAAGATTTTTGGACCTCAATTTTGGTCACCATGGCCGAATGGCTCCTCTTTGTTCTCTCCAAGTTTCTTGAATTTTCTCAAGTGTGAAGATGATAAATGTGATGAATTTGTCATCTTGCATGTACATATAAGCTTCCATGTGGGCCTTGGCCCACACCCACTTGGACGGCCACATGGCCCTTTTTGTTTCAAGACTACTATTGTTTTGTTTTTGTTTTGTAATTCATGAAAAATCATTTTCCTAATTCCAAATTTGCCCTTAGCCTTCCCCAATATTACCATGAACCACCTTGCGAATTTCCCTTTTTACCCTTAGCGTTTCTCAATATTTCCATACTAATAAACAACTTGTATGTTAAAATAACTTTGGAAAATAGTCTTGCCCTTAACTTACCACGGCTACCTTGAAACATCCGAATGTATAAAATACGGGATATAACACAAACCTTCTTGGAAAGATTTCCAGAACTTGGCTATAAATTGCGCTCCTCTATCTGTGATAATGGATATTGAAATACCATGGATTCGCACTATCTCCTTGAGATACAACCTTGCATAATCTTCTGTTGAGTAGATGGTTCTGATTGGAAGAAAATGAGCTGCTTTCCTGAGTCTGTCCACGATCACCCATATGGAATCATACTCACTTCGGGAACGAGGTAATCCTACAATAAAATCCATGTTGATCACTTCCCATTTCCAAGTAGGGATTTCCATTGCTTGTAATAATCCTCCTGGCTTTTGATGTTCGATTTTTACTTGCTGGCAATTTGGACATTGAGCTACAAATTCTGCTATGTCTCTCTTCATGCCATCCCACCAATATATCAACTTGAGATCATGGTACATCTTCATTGCACCTGGGTGAATAGAATACCGAGAATAATGAGCTTCTTCTAGAATTCGATGGCGCAATTCTGCAACATTTGGAACACATAGCCTGCCTCGGTATCTAAGAATTCCATCCATAGAAGTTTCAAATGGAGACTTCTCTCTTTCATGAAATGTGTCTTTGTAATGGCTCAACTGATGATCTTCATATTGACATTTTTTTACTTCCATATTCAGGGTCAAAACTGCGGGATCATTAATACCAATTCCAGCACTACCTGAATCAATTAGACGTACTCAAAGATTAGCTAGTTGGTGGAGCTCGCAAATTAATTCTTTCTTTTCCGAAGGAGCTTCACATAGACTGCCCATCGATCGGCGGCTAAGCGCATCAGCTACTACATTTGCTTTTCCGGAGTGGTATAAAATACTCACATCATAATCTTTCAATAATTCTAAACACCGCCTCTGCCGCAGATTCAACTCCTTCTGTTTGAAAATGTATTGAAGACTCTTGTGATCTGTATAAATATTGACATGCACACCATATAAGTAGTGTCTCCATATCTTTAATGCATGAATAACTGCAGCCAATTCAAGATCATGAGTTGGGTAGTTCTTTTCATGTTTCCGCACCTACCTTGAAGCATAAGCAATGCCTTTATCGTGCTGCATTAACACACATCCTAACCCAATACCGGAAGTATCACAATATAAAACATAAACATCTAGCCCTTCTGGGAGTGTCAAGACTGGGGCTGAGGTTAATCTGTCCTTCAGCTCTTGGAAGCTACGTTCAAAAGCATCATTCCACTAAAACATAGCTGACTTTTGGGTTAGCTTCGTCAATAGGGCTGAAATAGAGGAAAATCCTTCTACGAACCTTCTATAGTAACCTGCCAATCCCAGAAAACTACAAACTTCTGTAGGCATCGTAGGCCTTGTCGAAGTCTTCACAGCTTCGATTTTTTGAGTATCAACTCGAATGCCATCATCTAAAATAACATGACCCAGAAATGTCACAGAATTCAGCCAAAACTCGCACTTTGAAAATTTTGCATACAATTCTCGGTTTTGAAGAATTCCAAGAATAATACGTAAATGATCTGCATGTTCTGATTCTGTGCGAGAGTATACCAGAATATCGTCAATGAATACTATTACGAATAAATCCAAGAGAGTCCTGAATACATTATTCATTAAATTCATGAATACTGCTAGAGCATTAGTTAACCCAAACGACATCACCTGGAATTCATAATGGTCATATCTCGTTCTGAAAGCTATTTTGGGAATATCTTCTTCTTTAACTCTCACTTGGTGATAATCTGACCTCAAGTCTATTTTAGAAGACCACTTGGCTCTCTGTAGTTGATCAAACAAATCATCAATCCTCGGAACGGGGTATTTGTTCTTTATTGTCACCTTATTCAACTGCCTATAATCGATGCACATTCATAGGGAACCGTATTTCTTTCTCACGAATAGGACTGGTGCTCCCCACGGCGATGAACTGGGTCTAATAAACCCCTTCTCAAGCAAATCTTTCAACTGTGCCTTTAATTCGGTAAGGAGGAATAGAAATAGGCTTGGTGTCCGACAACACATCAATAGCGAAATCCATCTCTCTTTTTCAGGAGGAAGGCCTGGAAATACATCCGGAAATTCATTCACTACCGGAACGGATTGGAAAGTTTGCGACTTTCCTTCGGTGTCATGAACTCGGACTAAGTGATAAATATAGCCCTTAGCTATCATATTTCTTGCCTTAAGGTAGGAAATAAACTTACCTCTTGGAGATGCTGTATTACCCTTCCATTCAAGCACGGGCTCTCCCGAAAATTGAAATCGAACCACTTTCATTCGGCAGTCAACGTTACCATAACATGAGGCCATCCAATCCATACCCACAAGTACATCGAAATCTAATATTTCCAGCTCAACTAAATCAGCTTTAGTCTGGCGGTCGCATATCACAATTACACAATTATTATACACTTGTCTAGCTATCACGGGATCACCAATTGGAGTAGATACCTCAAAAGGTTTCATTAGCTCAGGTTTCACCCCAATACAACCAGCAACATACGAAGTAATATAAGATAGGGTAGAACCCGAATCTATCAATGCATACACATCATGGGAAAATATGGATAAAATACCTGTAACCACATCGGAATCAAGATCCTGTCGTCCGGCTAAAGCATACATACGGGGCTGAGTGGCGCCTAAAGTACATGCTCCTCCTCTGCCTCTACCTCGACCTGCCAGAATCTGGGAAGCCTGCCGTACCGAGCGCACCGAAGAAGAACCAGCAGCTGATCCTGTAGGCTGAACCCCACCTCTACCATAGCTCGAGGGACAATCTCGCATCAAATGCCCAGTCTATCCACAAACATAGCAAGCATCTGTACCCTGGCGACATAGCCTTGAATGTAATTTACCGCACTGACTACATCGCAGCACTAGTGGTCTCCTCTAACTATGATCACCCCCAAACTGAGAACCTGAAGCTCTCAAACTCTGACTCTGTCCTGAAGGAAAGGAGCGACCAAATCTCCTATCTGCAAATCGTGGAGGCGTACTAGTCGGCGACTGGCCCGAATGTCTAGAATATACCTGCCTTGATTCCCTTCTATAATCACTTCCGGCCCCTATAGATCTGACCCTCTTGCTTTACCTTCTATCAATATCACGATCACCCCTTTGCGGATGTTGTTGTCACTCTAAATTCTGGGCATGGGCTTGAATGCGGGAAATATCCATCCCATCTTGCAACGAAGCCGTCAAGCAGTCCTTGAACAAATGTGGCCCTAATCCACTCACGAATCAGTGCACTCTATCTCCCATGTCGGCCACTATAGTCGGGGCATATCTAGCCAATGAATTAAACTAAAGGCTATACTCCCGAGCACTCATATTTCCTTGTTTCAAATTTAAAAATCTATCCGCTCTAGCTCGGCGAACCTCGGGTGGAAAATAGTGGCGGATGAAGGCATCTACAAATTCTTGCCAAACGGGAGGAGGCGCATCCTTTTTTTTTTTTTTATGATATCCAATTTTTGTACCATAATACCGCCACATCTCGGAGTCTGTAAGATGCCAACTCCACAGATTCAGTTTCGGAGGCATGAATAATCTTCAACGTTCTCAATATTTCATCAATAAAACTTTGCGGGTCTTCATTCGGCTTTGACCCAAAAAACTCCGGAGGATTCAAACTCATGAAATCACGGGCTCTGGTACTAGCTGCCCGATCACTTGGACCCGCATTCTGCCGCTGTGCCTGGGCGGCAACTAACTGCGTCAATAGATGAATAGCCTCGGTCACTTGTTAACCCGAAGTAGCCGGTGGAGGAACTGGAGGCATAGGAGCTGGAACTGAAGCCCCTTCTTGTTCCTCTATAATAGGCGGAGTGGGAGAAGTATTAGGTAGGGCCTCATTATGTGACTCGCCCTCTTCTACATTCATTGGCGGCTCTCTTTCTACCCGCCTTTTCATCGTAGTCTTGCCCTTCTGGGCTGCTGTAGCTTTTCCCTTTGGCGGCATTTCTGAAATCATAGCACACTATTAAAGAGGAGATAATCTTATAACACAACTCTATCGCATGATCTCTTAAGATGAAAGATGGTCATTTTTCCTAAATGCCCTGTAGCCTCTTGTTTATTAGTGTGGCGCGCAACACACCATAAACAAGACTCTACTAGACACGGCTCGTAGACACTTCCTAGGATTGAACTACTTTGATACCACTTTTGTCACGACCCGACTAGGGGCCATGACGGGTACCCAGGGCTAACCACCGAGCACCACTTATATCATTACTCATTGTATTAGTACAATGTTCCTTCATCAATTTTATACTCAAATCATAGGAAAACCATTTTTCATTTGGAAACATAATTACTTTTAAATACATAAGCCCTTCTTCTATCACAATAATACATATATACAATGAGGACATCGTGAGACCATAATACCCACATATACGTATCTACGAGCCTCTACTAGAATACTAAACATGTGGACGGGACAGGACCCCGTCGTGCCCAAAATACGTATATAAACACAAAAGAATAAACCAAAGAGCACCTCCGGAATAATGGAGTGCTCCTGTAAATCTGCTGATAACTTCTACGAGTCTGGATCACCTCCCTGTCCACTTGTGGGCATGAACACAGCGTCCAAAGAAAACGAACGTCAGTACGAACATTGTACTGAGTATGTAAGGCATGAATGAAATGAACATAATAGAGAAATCATAAGTCATAAGATGAAGATATAACCTGCGTGACTTTTAAGGGTGGATACATTTCATACATATATCATATACATATAATCATAGGGCATGTATCATCATAGCTCATACATCATCGTATCATATAGATCATCATCGTTAACCCGCGTCCGGGTAACCATCATATGCCGCTCACTAGTGGTGATCATGCCCAGTCCTCTAGGCTCGGTGTAAACATAGTAGCCCGCCTTAGCGGTGACATGCCCGACCATTTAGGCACGGTGGAATCGTACGCAGCCCGCCTTCGCCGTGACATGCCCGGCAACCTAGGCACGGTGGAATCGTATCGTCATATAGTCAACATAAACTTATCATCATCATTATCATGCCCGTATCGTATCTCTTTTCTTTATCATGTGTGTAAGTAGCTTTTCATAGTCATGGTCTCATAATGTCCATTATGTAGGAAGATCATGGAAAAATAGAAAGAGTTACGTCATAGGAGTCATGCCATAGAAGGAAAGGATTAGCCTTACATACCTCTTCGTTTAGCTACTCTATCACTTGAACGTTCCTCTCCAATATTCACGTTTCTACCTTCAAGAGAGTTCATACTCATTTTAGATAATCGATAACATAAGCGTGTTTGGACTAAAGCTAAAGAAAATTGAGCAGCATCTCCTTTGTTTCTACTACTTTCTCCATATCATATATCAACTCCCAAACATCAATAATAGAATTCCTACTATCATCAATAACTTTTATCAAATTCTCCAATCCCTACAATTTCCTCTCAATGTCATCCATAATCATGATCATAATATAACATTACATTCATTCTCATCTAATGCTTCTATCACGCTCTTATCATTATTCATAACGTAATTACAATCACAACCTATCAATATTCATGATTCACTTCAAACTACTACTCAAAATGACACTATTCTTACATTCATAACCCATTTTCTATCTCCTTCTACAATTCAAGTGTTTCAACTTTTCAACACCTTAAACAACATGAAGATACCA